>NW_028279534.1:0-80309 GCF_059751315.1 Micrasema longulum | reverse complement strand
TTTCCTTCACAATATTTTAAATAATCCTACTTCGCCTGTTTATCTGAGAGAGCTCATCCAACCTCTTTCACAACACGCACTATCTCTTCGCTCTAGTAACGAGAGAACCCTTTTAATACCCAGTAATCGCTCTAATTTTCTTGCCTCCTCTTTCACAGTAGTAGCCGCTCGATTGCGGAATAATCTACCCACTAATGTTATAGACGCCCCTTCTTTATTTACATTTAAGTCAAGATTGAAATGTCACTATCTAAATATTTAAATTGTTCCTTTATCCTTCTTCTTTCATTTCCATCCCCTCTCCTCTCTTCATAGTATGGTGTTATTTTTTAATATTTTTTATTTATATTTATTTTTGTTAATATTTGCTTTTAATTTTTGTATAAAATTGGAAGATTCAATATGTCCATGTATTTATAATTTTCTCAAACTGAACGGTTTGGGTAGGTAGGAAGAAATTTCCTTAAGGCAATATGCCCGCCCTTATATGTTTATTTATTGTATATGTATATAAAGTGTAAAATAAATAAATATTTATTGGTATCATCAGATCCGTATGTAAGGCGGGTTAATCGTCCCGTAGACGTGTCGCAGACTTTGAATCAGGAAGACCAATGTTCGAACACCGCTCGACGTGTTTCGATCACCACTTTGTTTCCCATTGGAAATGGTGCCTAATTCATATATTTGTCTAAATCAATAATACACAAAAGTTTGTTTAAAAAAAAATCATGTATGCCCATTCAATTATTTATTCGAAAACACTATTCATTGTATGCAATTAGTGTTTAATTGTAATGGATGCATTAAATTTATTTTAACAAAGCAATTAAACGAGAATTTGTCGCCCCACAAAATATTGTTACTGTATCTATAAATAATACTTTGAGTCAGGGGTTGGAGATAGAAATGAAATTAAACCGCATAATACTTGTTTAAATTATTTCATTTGCACACTAAAATGATTGACAAGGGTGACGATTTTAAAAGTTACAAATTATTGTGCGACATTCCATTCAACTTACATCATACAAACATACTCGTATTACGAATTACCATTAACAATTCAACAGCTTAAACTTTTTTGTATCTATGTACTGCTTAATGGAGTTCATATGCATTTTTATTTTGGTACATTAATTTGTAACTACGTATTTAAAAAAATATATATTTTATTTTGGCACAGTTAAATTACAGATGTGTGTAATAAAGAACCCGAACTCTGGACAAGTGTTTTCCACTCGATAGGTACACTCTTGTAAAAATAAATCTGACCACATAACGGAGTATCGCACCCAACTACACTGGCTCAGTATCAGGCATAGAAGAAACATTCACATTCAATCACTTCTTCACAATATTTTAAATAATCCTACTTCGCCTGTTTATCTGAGAGAGCTCATCTAACCTCTTTCACAACACGGACTATCTCTTCGTTCTAGTAACGAGAGAACCCTTTTAATACCCAGTCATCGCTCTAATTTTCTTGCCTCCTCTTTCACAGTAGTAGCCGCTCTAATGTTAGAGACGCCCCTTCTTTATTTACATTTAAGTCAAGATTGAAACGTCACTATCTAAATATTTAAATTGTTCCTTTATCCTTCTTCTTTTCTTAGATAGGTACACTCTTGTAAAAATAAATCGAGAGGAGATAAGTGGTAGCATGGTTAAGGTTCTGGGTTCTGGGAGAACCTGGCAAGGTCGACGTAAGCGTTTGGTTTAAAAGTGATTTTCCACGGCAATATTAATTTTAATTAATGAGGAACTTCAGACCTACGGGAAATTGGATACAAAAAATGTTTTCTTGCGCGGGGTAAAAATTAAAGCATTAAATTATAATGCAAACTTTTTTGAAAATATACGGAAAAAATAATAAAAAATATTATGATAAAAACGCACTACTTTGAATGACGTCACTGGTTCGTGTGAATCGACCTATGATCTGAGAACTATGGAAGATTTCCGGTCTGCTTTTCGCTTTTGGACCAATGGGAAGAACTGAATGAGAATAAGCGGAAATGAACCTCTGACGTTACACGCGGAGTTATTTCAGAAATACAAAACTTTAAAAAATCCTAGCGTTGATTATACGTTATATAAAAATTGAAAAAAAATAAATTTGACTTTGTTTAATAGTCTATTAACAAATAAAAAAATAAAGGAAACCCACTGAACTTCCTCATTGTGCCGGGACTGGCACCGGAAGCGTAAGACTCACCAGTCTTAATACTTTCCCTTCATGTTATGGATAATAGATAGACGATCAAGTTACGCTGCGTTTGATGTACGAATGCAGTGCCCTATGCACTATCGAGGGTGGATAAGGGTATTATGATTTTGTATGAGGTAAACATAAAAACAGAAAATGAACATCAAAATGAAAAATGAAAATGAACGTCGCTTCAGTTCGTTTTTAGACAACAGACCAAAAAACTTTAACTAAAGCAGAAATAGAGCTTCAAAGTTTTTTTTTTCGAAATAGGCATAAAAAATGTCCACAACTTCAGACGAAATTCGTTAAAAAACCCCTTAAACCAATTTTTTTTTATTTGAATTTTATAAATAAAGATTTTTTCAGAACAACTGTACACTTAACTCAGTTTCGTTAAAAATTATATGTTAGACAAAAACGAACTAAAACGTAGAAATTTTATGAAATTAAATTCAACTTGTACATTTAAAAAACAAACTTATTTCAAGCAATAAAAAATACTTAATATGATAATCACAATTCGTTGAGTTTAGATATTGTTCATTAATTTTATCGCCATGATCGTACAACGACGCACGTGATTTTATTCAACTTTACATATAAGCGATTGATTTTTTTTTACACTTTATGTCATAAATTTTTACGTACAAAAATATGTCATTTGATGCTTGGGGTATAATATATTTTATATGTATAATATATATATATATATATATAAATATATATAAATGTGTATAAGATATATATATATATATATAAATATGCATAATATATTTTTGAAATCTGGAATAAATATAAAGCCTTTACGTAACCTTTTCTAGATCAAATATAAAAGAAAGTCTATGTCGTATTATTAGCACATCTGTCGTTGTTCTACGATCACGACGATATAATTGATGAACAATATCTAAACTCAACAAATTGTCATTATATTTCGTATTTTTTATTGTTTGTGACACATAATAAATAAAATAAACTATTCTTAGTACCATAATATCTATAAAATAGAAACATTAAAAAGAAAAAAAAAGTATTTTTAGGCACGGGATTTTCCAGTAAAAAATACATTAAAATATATAACCAAATCATGTGTATTTTTAGGTAATAAATTTTTAAAACCGTAAATACTAGCCGTGGATTCTCGAGGGCAAGTTATTTATTTCGTACACTTGATTCATAAAGATACTTTACGATCGTAAATATTATATTCAATATTACAATAAATTGCTAATTTCAGAATCGTAAATCTATATAATACGCACTTAAAATGAGAGCCTTTTGTAAATAAATTTACTGTGCCAAATCTATGGATAATTTAATGCTTTTCCCCAAGGGGTGGTCAAGCCGATATAATTTTAATCACCCGTCCTTGAAAATGTGAGCTGACCATTATTATCATTTGTAAAGAAAACAGGAGTGGAAATATTGGAGGGCTGGTAAGTGTTATTTTGAATTAAAATTAAGCACGTATCTACTAAAAATTATCTAAATTAAAAAAACTTATAAACTAAATAATAATAAATCATATTATTAGGTGAAACTTCATAGTTATAATTTATTTTTTAAATAAATTTGACAGTAAAACTCAAATTATCCAGATTAATGAGTGCCAGACGTTATCCGGATATGCAGAAATTCGGATAGTTGGATTAACTATTAAATTAAGGAAATGTTTTGAAAGATAACGCAAAATTTACCCTAAGGTCATTTAATTTAAAAAAATAAAATAATACTGTGGTTTGAAATCACATCAAAAACCTACTTAAATATGTCCAGCAAAGTTAATTGCTTTGATAAATAAACTCATATATGAGTTTGTCCTTTTTTTTTGTTAATAATGCGGATATTTGGCAATCCGGATGACTGGATTTCGGATAAACGGAGTTGAGTTGTATTTCACAGCATATGCATTCTAATTGCACCAAATCTCGATAAGGGTCTGGATTTTATAATAATGTTTTGTTTTTGAAATTATTTTTGTACATAATAGTTTATTAGTTAAGGTTCACATTTCAACCAGATGTTCACATTTTATTTGTACAATTATTTAAATAAATACGTTTAATATGCGAAGGAAAGTTTCTCAGTATAACGATTCATCCTTACCTTTATGTAATCCAGCAGTACAATTTTGAACGCTCTCGCGGGGGAAGAGAACGCGTTGCTAGCACGTAATTAGCACTCCTGCGAGAGCGTTTAAAATACCAGTCCAGAAACCATTTAATAACTTGCCAAACGAATTAAAATTTATCAAAGTTTTTACTGAATTTAAACTTAAAAAAAAAATGTTTTTTTATAAACCACCAAAATAAATTGTTTATTTATGGCATATTTTCTTAAATTTGTTTATTTTTTTACAATGTTTAGTGAATTTATCATTTTTTTTAATGAATTTTTTTAAAACTCAAAATTAAATAAAAATACATGTCTTTTGCATTTTACCATGTTCTACATATCGTCGCTTCAGTTCGTTTTTATCCAACAAACCAAAACACAAATCTGCAAGAATAGAGCTTTGAGTTTTTTTTACGAAATAGGCATAAATAATGACCACAACTTAAGACAAAACTCGTCAACGAATCCCTTAAACAATTAAAAAAATATATTTTTATCATTTTAATTTTATAAATAAAGGCTTTCTCGGAACTCCTGTACTGTAAACTTAACTCGATTTCGACAAAAATGGTCTGTTAGACAAAAACGAACTTAAGCGACGATATCTTGGGGTTGTATTTTTGTTTATATGTGATCCTGCATCATGCACAAGAGGATGCTTTTTTTTGGTATGGCATTTCGTTTCGTTTTTTTATGTGCTTTTTGTTAAAATATGCATTATTTATTTAAAAACTGTACTTGTTAAATAAAATAAAATAAATAAATGTTGACCCGGCCGGAAATCGAAAAGGCGACCTCTTAACACTCTAACCGGCAAACTTAGAGGCGAACCATCTTCACTCAATTTCCTTTTACAAGATTTTTAGCTGAGTGTTGCAATCGAACCAAAAATAGTCAAAAAGGATTCTAGTTACAGTATTTCTTCACCTTTGTTATATATCAATTAATAGATAAATAAATCTAAAACGGTTTGAATCTTAGTAACAACATACTTTTCGTAGATGACAATTTGCTTTTTATTAGGCCTTCATATTTTTGTATTTTCCAACCGCGCCCGGGACTCCTTGATTAATTAGTCGTATTTTTATTAGGTTCATAAACATATTATGCAGTAAGGTTTTGTATTGTACCTTATGTAACCTTTTCTCAAATATGCACACAATAAAAACGTTTAATGATAAAACGAAACTACTTTAAAACGAGTGATTAACATGAACTTATGTCGGCATCATTCACACAAATGTTTGAAAAAATCAACAGATTTTGTAAGATGACAAGGAAGTATAAGACTTAATAAAGTACTTAGGACCTTAGGAGGTAAGAGTGACGCTACAAGCCATTAGTAAACATAAAGGGGGGGATTTTAATTACCACAATCTAAATAACATTTTGGCACGTCAAAATAACACAAATGTAAAAAAAAAATGTTGGTTTACCTTTAGTACTTTTAATAGTACAGAAATGTATTTTTTATGTTGAATAAAATCTCCGTATTGCATTGTATAAGTTTAGAATACATGGTATAAACTCAAAATACACAATGTTTTTACAAAATTCGGCAGTACCTACACATTCAAATGCACTGAAAGGTCGGTAGTACATGGCACAATACTTCTAAAAACATTAATCGAATTTGTTATTGTTATTTTTGTAATAACAAGAGCCACTCTGACCATTTGATAAGTGTTATATTGCATTACAAATAAGTGTTTGATGGAATTATGCAAATATAGTTCGGTGGTCATTTATTATATGCATACTGGATACCATTAATCCAGCCTGAAGCTCCCCTTGATATGATTATTTTTTCATCAAAACAGAAAAGGTCACCACCCAAAAAATACACATGTTCGTGTTACATCCAGTATCACTTTACGATTTCATTATGAGATATGTTAGTTGAGAGACGTATTTGATATGTATACGTATGTTACATAGTTTTTTATAACTATACATTTATGTAATTAATTAATTATAATCCTTTGCATCTATTATTTAAGATGAATTACAAATATATTTGTTTATGTGTCTGTTTCTGGGGTATGCAGAGGACAGAAAGATAATATGTATGTACAATGATAAATTATTTACTAAGTTTGAATTTGTTTTTCTAACAAAATTACTATCAATTTTAGAGAAAATAACATAGTTTGATTGATAAAAGTAATTTTGGCCTAAAAGTAAGCTTACCAATACAGTATATTATCCAGGTTATTTTTTTAACTAAAAAAACATAACATATGAATGTAAGTACATACGTTAAAATTAGATGGATGTCTAATTTTCGTTTATCGTCTGATAACGACCCTAAAGAATGTTAAGTTAGAAATATAATAATACTGAAACAATTTCATTTTGTAAATCAACACTAGGACAGAGGCATGCAAATATCCTTGCCCCCAAACTTTATAACTCTTACTTTAAAAACACAACGGAAAATGATAATTTAAGCCTTTCTTCTTCTAATAATTCATCTATAAACTGGGTCAAAAGTATAAATGTCAATGTTTTCTTTTTCAGATAAACTTTTTATTTGCTTTCGTATTTTTTCTTAATTTTATTATCTCAATTTAATTAAAAAATTGTTACTTTACATTTATTTTTTATTTTTTCCTTTTCATATTAAAAAAAAACCTGAGAGTAAGTTTCAAATTTTATTTTATATACTTTTAAAATTGTATTTTTATAAATTATAATATATATTTATATTATTATCTACGCCATAGTTTTCATAATAAATATAAGATTAAGCATACCTATGGCACAGGCAATGCCTATGTGGGAATTTTTGTTTTCATAAATAAAGTTAAAAATTATGTAACAAAAAATGTACACAATTTTTTTTAAATACAATAATTCAATAAAAGCCTACAATCATTATCGAAAATCGATAAAACCACCATTGCCCTTAACAAATAGGACTTCCGATCGGTTCTGACCCTTCTGCTTTTCGTAGACTATATAAGTGGATTGTGACAGATGTCGTGATGTTACGACTTAATTGAGTAGGAGAGTATGCACCTATTGGCATTTTTCCTTGTCATGATTTTGTCTGACAATACAACTTAAATTATATTGCAATACTGCAATGATTGTTGTTTTTAATCAGGCAAGTGACTAAATGCGTCGATCTAGGTCGGTAGGTACCTTAACTTTGAAACAGATATTTTGAAAATAAAGTTTGGAAAAGTCGATAAAAATATCTAAACATTATTTATGGATGGATACCAACACATTTGCAGTTAAAATAAAAAGATTTTCATGGATAAATAACGTTTTGTTCTCATTTAAATAGCATATATTATATTCTTATTTAAGTACAGAAAGAGTTTGAATTTACAATTTTCGGAAATAAACACTTATAAGTGAGTATGAAGTTCTTCAAATATCAAAATAAAAATAAACATTTTTCCATATTTTAAGACATCCGTCACAAAAATTAAGTATGAAAAACTAATTTTAAAGATGCGTTATGCTTTTGATAAAATAAGAAATAACATAGGGTAACCCAATATAAATTGTATTGAATCAAATCTATAGTCATAATTCCGCATTCCAAATCAAATAAAAATAATGGATAGGGTAGTTTCTCGTATCTATCAACTTTCATATCACAAGTTGATTAAAAAGTTTGATCGATGGGATTTCTATTTGATTATCGCCGATTCATTTCAACTCTGCGGGTTTTTTTTTACATAAATTGTATGACGTATCGATTCTAATCTGTCGAATACAATTAGCAGCGTTAGATATGTTGCTATACTAAATAAATTATTAAACTCTAACCCGCAATAATACAAATACATGAAATTTATATTTTACTGACGTTAATCTTAATGGTAATTATCCACTGAAAAGCAACCAGATAATTAAAAATAGTGCGCATAAATTTGTATGTTGAAATTATGTAAATATATTTATTAAAAAAAAACTGATTTTTAGATAAACATGAAAGGTAGGTACATTTCGATAATATGATTTGTAATTTAAGCACAACATTCAAGGAAGATTAAAATTTAAACAGCGCAGGAAAACGTATTATAATTTAAATCAATGGAGGACATGAGAGGATGAAGGCGTTATGTCGTAAATTTTAAAAAATGTACTTTTTTACATATTTTATGTACAACAATGGTGAGTCTTACTCGGTATGTGAAGTAGTCATTCAAACCAGCTAATGATAGGTCATAAGCCCCACAAATAAATATCTAGAATTCCATATTCCCTTCTCTAAAGTGTTCTCTATCTCTGTTGTAGTATGTTGATCTAAATAACTCCCCAGGGGGCGAAATCCTAGTCTATAAAAGTTTGGTCTTACTCTAAATACTGTTGATAAAATAATATGACTGAATTTTTTTAACTCACTAGTTTGTTATTTTTTAATTTTAAAATTGTTTGGTGGTTGGTCACTATGAATATGAGTCGCAAAAATCACCAGAAAAATTATATTTGCATTTGTATAGTTTAAATAATTGTGAAGCGTGGATATTTGTAAAAGATTTCTGGTCCTCGCTCACTATTGAATATAGGCAATTATTGGAAACTGGATTTAACAATGCAATATTGTTAAGTTTTACGATAATGCAGAAACCGTGTGCCGGCCACTAATTAGAAGGATTAGTTTGGAACCAGAAAGGGAGAGTGTACTCTCAAACAATAGACGGGCGGCTCTAACTCTGAACTCTGGCCAGAGAGGTCGAACCAGTTACACTAACAGGGCAGGCTTCCTGTTTGCATACTACAATAGACAATATGTAAAGGTAAAGTTTTCAAACAGGTATTGGATATTTAACTACTTACACATTATAATACGTCCCCGATGGGGTCTTGGTTGCGACCTTTATGCACGGGAGTGAGGCATGGAATGGAAGGTATAGAAAAAACGAGGACGAAAGAAGGCTGAGTATTGTCGGAATGTGATCTCTCAGGCAAATATGTGGTTAAACTACGTATGGTACACGTGTCGGGATCCGTTCATTATGTAACGCTGAAACAATTATTATTGATAAAATCAAGAAAAGAGTGCTGCGTTTGTTTGGACGTGTAGAGCGAATGGACGCAAAATAATGACTAAAACGATTTACTATGCAAATGTTGATGGAAACAGAAAACAAGGAACTCCTAGAAAAACATTGCATGACCGAATCCAACAAATACTTGAAGATGGACATGCCAAAAGTCGGAATAATCGCCGTGCGTGCATGAGAAGATGTATAAATGTAGATGAAGCGAGGTTTGTATGCACATATAGAGTGATATGAAACGGTGTGATGGTTGGCTTGTTTGTGCATGTAAATAAAGTTAGTGGCCTGTCTACTGTACTTAATTATTTAAAATGCCAGTATTACGGATATTATTTTCGTGTCAAATAATATAATACTCGTGTAACAATTATAAATAAATTAATATAATATGTTTGATTTGAGGGAGGAATTAGAGTTTCTATTTAAAATTGTAAATACATCTATTAGCGTTTTATTTAAAGTTATTAATGTAAATACACGAATAAAACATTTTTCATAAAACTGAGGTGTTTGTTTACTTGAACTAAACATTTTGTTTTCAAAATTAATTGTATAAACGATCTAATTAAATATTGTATATTCGCTGTTATCGATTTGTCTGCATACCACATGGAATGCACCAAAATGCACTTGTGTGCAGTTGCTGTATTGATCGCTGCTAGAACCTTCAGGAAAGCGTGTCCGCCATCTTGATTCAGTGAAAACTCGGGCACTATACCGACACAGGGCACCGCACGCGGCCAGTGACGCGAGGCAGGCAGGACGCGTGCGCGGCGTGCGTCTTTTGTTCTTGCCACGCGCACTTTATCTATGGTGCGCCCGTCAGGCTCTTTGAACGGGAAAACTTTTAAAAGGAGCTTAATTTCGTAAGATTTTCAACCTTTGGCTTGAGTTTATTCTAAAAATTCAACCAATTATTTTACTTTCCTGTAAAATTTACTTTCAAATCGTTTTTTTTCCCTTGGTAATGAATCAGATAGATTCATAGTTAATAATATTGGATTTGATAGAAGAACCATTTTATTAAAATTTATGTCTTATAAGGCTGAAGAAGACAGCTTTTTTACAATGAAATATGACTGGTTCAAGTTTAAAAAAAAACGACAGATAGCGGTATTCTCGTAAAAGGGTTTCTTCTTGAGTTGAATATAATCACCATCATCCTCCTTTCCATCCCCATGGTGCATAGGACACTGCATTGATAAACCAAATGGTGTTTAGCTTGATAATCTGTTACATGAAGGTACGGTGAACACTCTAACGCTTCAGGTGCCAGTTCAGGAACAGTAAAATTTCACTGTTCATAAAACTTTAGTATTAAAGTAATGGCATCACTACATAGCCTCTTCTACAAAATTAAAGATTTTATACCGAGAAAGGAAAAAAATATGATGTACGAAGCCTATGTTAAAAGTAAATTGAGTTACATGATCGCCTTCTGGGGAACTGGCAACGAGACAGACATAACAAGAATACAAAGACAACAAAATAAAATTCTTAAACTAACATACGACCTACCCTACCTGACCTCTACGACTGAACTGTACAAAAAAACACACCAGTTTGACATAAACTACTTGACTAAAATTGAGACCTTAAAAATTAAAAATTAAATTAAAAATAACACTGGGAAACATACAAGACGACGACATAATATTAGTCAAAAATGCTGACATACACAAATTAAACACCAGACAACAACAACACTATCATATTGAAAAAGCAAAGACAAACACAGGACAGTAAAAAATACTACATAATGGACTTAAACACTACAACGACCTACCTTACTACTTGAAAACTTTTACTGGAGACAAATTTAAAATCAATCTGAAAAAGCACATGATGACTGAACTAACTAGACTAGACGAGACATAAAATGACTAGACAATATTTAATTTCTAATGTAACCCTAACGGGTTTTTTAAAATTGTAAATAAATAAAATAAAATAAAATGTTTTACGTCCACCCTGCCAGTAATCAAACCTAGGACCTCAAAAAAGTAGGTGAACGCGTCAACCACTACACAACGAGGCGGACTTATCTTCACTCGATTTCCTTATTCAGTATTTTTACTTAAGTCGAAAAAACTCGTCCAGGGTTCTGGTTCTATTTCACACACATAACTGTATTTTTCATTCGTCTGGACGTTGATAATATAATAAAAGATCCAAAAACATATCAAAGCAAATATCGATGTTTTTTAAAAGTCAATATGGTAAATAATATCACACAGTATGGAATGTAATTACTGAAACCCAAATTTTCGAAATGCGTGTTGTAATATTTAATACTGTAATTTTCATGGATCAGTGCTAACAAAAATTAATGATTTAGACATTTTTTTATTTAAAAAAAAATATTTTTCAAAAATATTTACAAAATAGTCTCAAATTAAAGTCCTGCTGAGTTGCATACGTACAACTTGTCAGCAGGTTCTTATAAATTACATCGATTATTTACACTTAACCTACATTAACAATAATTTTACTTGAAAAACAATTACATATTTCATTATGAAAATTTAAAAACTATCACTAATATAAAAAAACTTTTTTCTAATAACCATAATTTGAGCAAACGTCTCACTCCTGTATTTAACTCAGTATTTTTAATATTGTTTGGTAACATGTTAAATATTTTAGGTATAGTGTATTGCAGTGCCCTTTTGCCATATTTATTGCAATATCTAGGAACAGCTAGCCCTTCCATACTAGTAAACCTGGTGTTGTAATCATGTACCAACTTGAGTTTATACTCGGAGTGCGACGCATGCTGACAAATTAGATTGTACCAAAGGTATATCGTATTATAAGTATATCGATGGTATTAGTTCAAAACATGTTAACTGAAATATTGGTTGTTTCATATTACGTGTGAATTTTACTTACTTTATAACAATATATTCATTTGATCAAAGCCTGTTAACTTCGTTGTTTGAAAAATATTTTTCATACTTTAGCTGCCAAACTTCTTTCGTGTAAAATTCCACATAATTGGGCCTCAGAGCCTGTTGTGGCGAAAAAAAATAGAAAATAATAATAAAATGTAAAATACGTATTTTGGGATTGACAAGCGATAAAATAATGGTAAAATCATGTTTCTAGTGAAACTTCACTTGACAAGCGATTGAACATAAGAACAGTCATATTTGTTGCACCTTTGATACACCAACATCATTACCACCATTATTATCACCAGTCAATTTTAAGTTAAAATACAATAAAAATACTCGTCATTCAAACATGAATAGCGAGAGTTTTACTCGAAGGAAGTTTGACAGCTGCAGTTACGATGTGGTATTCGATTGTCAATTGCTTTGGGCCACTCGAGATAAAGTCGTCTGATTTTTGATCGACTTCATTGCATGGATGGTTCAAGAATACAGTATCTCATCAATTTACGGAAGTCGCATACGATTCTAGACACTAATCAGTAAGGCCCCTGAGTCGCTTTTATGTTTTGTCACTTCACTTTATTTATATTTGAATCATCATTTGATTTCTCTTTATGTTGTGTGGAATTTTTCCATTTAATAGAAGGTATGCATATTAATTAAACTCAATAGTAAAAACCACGGATTGTTTTTCACCCATAAAAATATCTCTACAGTTTGAGAATTGCGGCTTGGCTGAAACAAATTATATTTGGGAATGGTTAAATTTGATGTCTGATGAAATAAGGTATTAGTTCTCAGTGTAATTTTGGTTCGGCGGCTATATACGCATGCGCATATTTAATTATTAAATTCGGTTTTTGTATGTGTATGTGTGTAAGGAGAACATTATTCGGAACGAATTGGGTGTCAATTTTATTGAATCGACATAAAATCGGTGGCCATGAATTTTTTTTCTTTATAGAATGTATGTAGGTAGTCAATTTATATGTAAACAATTAAGTGATTGATTGATGTCGTTTGTAATCACTGGGAATACTCTAACAAAGTAACGATAAGCAGAATTTTGTAAAAGTGAGATTAAGAAATGTAATTACAAATACAAGAACAAAAATATAAGCAGTGTAGTAATTCAGTAAAGCGAACTGATTTTAACTGATTGAAGGACTCTGTGTTTTTGTTATAGTTTTCCCAAACTTAAAAAAAAGAGCTTCGAAGCTCTATATTTCAGTAAGAACAAAGTTTAGATAAATATGTTGTAAAAAAAAACAGTTTTACTCACAAGTAAAGAGTTGTTGAGCAATAATTTTTAAAAAATACACAAACTTGGTCATTCTGACGCGCGCACAGGGTTGCCAAATTAAAAAAAACTTGAATTTTAAATAAGGCCCTAGGTGCATACAACATATACAAAACAGCATGACCTTTTGCAAGGTAAAATAAAAGTACCTGGCCTCTGGACCATATGTCAATTCGTAAGTATTTGTATTTATACACATTATTTTTTTTAAATACACGTTATATTGTTAATTTGATACACGTTTCAAAGTGTTTTCCCATCATGACTTTTTTATTTATTTATGACTCATTCAGTTCATAATTGAACCAACATCAAGACCGAAAACAAATCATTACAGCCAGCGTCTGTAAGTGCAATAAAAAACCCGACACGTGGCCCACTAACTACTTTTTGTTTACTTGGTTTGTGGTACATTCAAGCATTTATTGATTTTCCAATAGTAAGTTTTTTTTTATAGACTGTCCGGCCGAAGAATAGATTTTTTTTAAATAAATATTTGCGTTCTTATGATTTACACAAATATTTTATTTTGAGGGCCATTTTCAACGACTTGCAAATAACTCACTATTAGAAAATGGAAATCAAGTTGGGGTAGAGTAAGATTCGAACCACATACCTTTGATTCGTGAGACCGAGACACTAGCCATAGGACCACAACCCGACTCTTGTGTAAAACAGTACCAAAACCCTGGACGACGATTTTGAGGCTACTCTGTAAAAATCATGAAATAGGAAATTGAATGGGGGTAAGTTCACCTAGTGGTGTAGTGGTTGGCACATTCGCCCACCACGGGGGTTTGATTCCTATCAGGGTCGGAATGAAATAGTTGTTTAAACGTAATTTTACACTGTAAGTTCCTTAAGTTAGTTTTCTTTTCTCGATCCAATGAAGTACATGTTATGTACTTCTGGATTAATTTCTTTCAGCACAAAGATGCTAAGGCTACCAGATTACAGAAAGCAAAAACGAGCAAATTTTCCGTGTATGTGGGCACCGCCAAGGAGACTTATGTCCTCAGATGCGGTGTGCGGTATGATGTGGGCAAGCTGTAAGTTCCTTTAACTCTTGTATCCTGCGGAGCGATTATAGATCTTGTCGCGGCGGTAGAGAAGAAATAAATGTAAACATTTTTTTTTGCATGCGAATACACTTTCCTTCATATATGAACACACGGATGATTTAACGTCAAATGATGTAAAAAATTGTTTAAAAAACGGTTTAGTCAATTCAACCGAATGAAGTATTTTGGGTAATGCTTAAGGTCGCAATGAGGCTCTAAATGAAAATCAATATTTTTGGTTTCATATGTTTATATTTATTTAATATTTAATCATCTGTGTGGCCAGTAGTTAATCACTTTAATACCCCCTAGGGTAGAGAAGATTCAGAATAGCACCCTTGGCGGATGAAAAATCAGTGCTGGGTGGGAAATATAACCAGAAATCTGGACGAGTGTTTTCGACTCGATGTCTACTTCCAAGTAAATATCCTGGAAGAGAAAATCGCGTGGATACAAAACCGTCTGAGCAGTTGGCACGTTTGCCCGCCGCGCTTGAGGTCCTAGGTTCGATACCTGGTAGCGCAGACGTAAAACATTTTGTTTCAAAGCGTCATTCTTCTCTACAATATTTCATTGTTCTTGCACTAGCACCTAAAGCGGAAGACTGACTGATTTTCCATGTAACAAAATTTCATTTTTAAAATTGTATTTATTTTAAAAAATTGTTAACAAAATGAGTATGAATGTTATGTTCGTACATAATTAATAATAACGTTTCTACATCTCTAATAAAGTGAAAACTCGTTGGCCTTGTGATGTAATGGTCAGCGCGTTTCCCTACCATGCGAGATATCTCGGGTTTGATTCTCGACATGGTTGATATGAAATATTTATTTAAAAAGGTGTTTCCACACCAGGATATTTCAATGTCCCTGGACTGGTACCTGAAGCGTAAGACTCGATCATCTTACCTCCATGTATTGAAAAAAATGATCAAGACACACTGCGATTGGTGTACAAAGGCAGTGTTCTATGCACCATTAAGTGTGGAAAGGGATTGAAGATGATGATGTTCGTTTTACATTCATTTTTTTTTCAATATTTTATTTTATCAACGTTGACGGCTAAGTTGCCTTTTACAAAACTCATAATATAAACAAATTTGGTTTTATTATTATTTTAAAAATCACACATTACTTTGTACCCAAGATTTGAGAACTAAAATCAAACTCAAAATTATATAATACATTCAGCAGAAGTTTAAAACAATTTTAAGAAAATAAAATAAAATATTTAAAAATTTTAATATGGCAAGAAAATCATAAAATACTGTTTCAAATAATAATTATACTAAAGGTTAAATAAGCATCCACCATCTTTGAAAAAGTTTAAAAGGTTTTTTATGCCCTAATTAAATATATCCGATACGTGGCTATTACCACGTATCTATATAAATATACTATTGCCGAGTTCATAAAGTCTGTTTAATGTATATACATTTTATTTTATTTACACTTTATTTGTACTATGTAAAACAGATTCCTTTAATTTATATATAATATTCTAAAAGATACACAATTTTCTACTATATGAAGTTCGGGATAGGGTGGGTCTCGTGTGATTAAAAAAAAGTAGATTGATATGTTTTAATATTTGCAATTGCTTTTAAAATTTCTGGAAGATTAATGAAGTATTTTTTCTCAACATATGAATAATGATTTGAAGCTGCAGTTGTATTGCGTCTATGTAAAATTAAGTAAAATATGTAAAAATTATTCAGATACCTAGCGATTAGAGGACCAACCTAGTGTTCTATGCACCACTGAGTGCTGATAGTTTGACTTTATTTTGACGTTAGTTTATTTGCAGATATATATTACAAAAATCTAATTATACAGGACGACGCTAACGTCACTTTTTAGTGCGTAAATAACAAATACTACTTTATGAATATTGTATTATTTTACGCGATTGTGTTAGTGTGCATATACAGACACGTGTAATTAATCAAATAATGGTAAAGGCTAATGTTTCCTGGGAGAATGAAGGGGAATATTTAGAAAGGAGTTTAACATCAAAGGAAAGAGAAGTATTAATCCCACAAACAGAATATTATCACAAAATGACGCATTAGTCCATATATTTTATACAATTATTTTGAAGAATTTATTCAGATATTTTGAACTACGCAAAGGTGATTTTATAAGTAGAAAGTGGGTTATATTGCCGCATGTTGCATTGAACATGCGACAATTTATGTAAGTATTGTTATTGAAATCCTATTTGTTTATTTATTCATACAATTATAAAAAAATAAATATTAACGTATCCGTAACTCTATGAGGCCAAGAGCCCTGTGTTGAGTTGGGATACAAGATAATGGAACATGGAAGCATGTACGTAACTTAACTTAACTTAACTTAACGTAACTTAAGGTAAAAATATTTTTAAAATGATTACATAAATATGATAAATAAACATCTGGAAAACACGCTTCAGAGTACATAAATCTATGCAATATCTCGCAGCAGTCGAACTGTGCGTCGTCAGTTTTTAATGTTTTTTAACACTTATGCATATTTTCTAAAAACGTGTTTATTTGCATAAAAATAACACAATGTTTTTCCCGATTAATTATATCGCCCCCCAGAAGTATTATACCGTTCATTTTGCAGGAGAGCAAAAACGAACTCTGTAAAAATTATCAATTTTCGTAATATTATTATGACCAGTAATTTATACTCGTATGACCAGTTAAAATACAAGAAGAACACTGTAGTATGATAATTCCCGCAGTGTTCCTCTCAATATTTTACTCAATTGATTTAAAAGAAACTGGAGTTTTTGATATACATTTCGGTCAAAATAAAATCGTAGATATACGTAGTATATAGTGTTCTCCTGAGAGAAAAAAAATGTTTGAATTGCATTCATAACTCAAAACAGCCAAATTCAGACTTACGACAGTGCACTTATGCGATATATTTAATATTAAGTCAAGTTTATCAACAATCTTTTGAGTATGTCCAAATGCTGGTAGACAGGCTGGATTTTGTCCCTGGGGAGCTATCTAGATCAAAATTTGTTGCAATCGAGAGGAAAAACATTAATGAGGAAATCTGGGCATTTACAAGGCTAACGACCTCCCATTGGCTAGTTTAAGTGGCCACTTTACATACTGTGTAACATTGACTATTCTGCTTATGTTTAAACATCCACGTTTCCTTAACTATTCCATCAGTTGACTTTTGTGAAATAAAAGAGCCGAAACCTTTATCATGTGAGTGAGCTTCATCCGGCTGAACCATTTCACCTTCCAGGCAACGCCTGAAAAAAATAACAACAAATTTAGATCTTCTGCTGCAACAAACTCAAGACGTTGTTGATTTTTCTTTTTTGGCCATGTCTTTTAAAAAAAATACACTTTCTTAATTTACAGTAATATGCATTCGAATGTACCAAACGCTTTTTTTATTCCTTTACTTTGTGTATTTTTCGCTATGTACGCTACATGGAAAATTGATTTAATTTAGATAAATGTCCCGAAGGACATTTATCTGAATTAAATAAACAACTCTGAATCTGTTACTAGTGCCTGTATCGTACAACCGGTTAAAATTCTTTGTTTTCGTTAAATTGAATGAAAAAAAAAATTCAATTCAACAAAGTAAAAAAAACTAAAACAAAACAAAAGAAGGTCCTTATTTAAACAGGTAATTGCAATGTTTCTATAGTTCGAAATGTAAAATTTTATGAAATACGTTATTTGAATGTGATGTAGTAAATTATTTTAGTACAATTGAGTTGATAAATGTCCACAACAATCCACCACAATGTCAACGTGGATCTACTAGCTTCTGAATTAAACCAGAGTTTTTTGAGAGTGTTTTCATATACAATAGTGAAAACTTGTTTTAATTGAAATAGTTCTGAAATTATCATATTTTGTTTCACTACATTTTGTAGTACAGATGTAAATAAAAATTTGGGTGGACACACTGGCGTTTGATATTTATCAACTCAATTATGTTTAAAACAAAAAGAGAGAAGTACGATAGTAATAATATTAGAGCAGCATCATCACCCCCTTTCCACACCTAATGGTGCATAGAGCACTGCATTGGCGCACCGATCGCAGAGTATCTTGATCTTTTTTGTTACATGAAGGTTAGATGATCAGTTTTACGCTTCAGGTGCCAGTCCAGGGACTTTGAAATATTCTAGTGTGAGAACACCCTTTTAAATAAATATTTCACATCAACCATGTCGGGAATCAAACCCGAGACCTCTTGCATGGTAGGCAAACGCGCTAACCATTACACTACGAGCCCGACAAATAATATAAGAGCTATGATGTCAGTTTAAAAAACAGTTGAATATTAATTATTTCGCTCATGTAGGTTATGAGACAATAAGATTACAATTAAATTTAAATAATTTTATCAATGTTTCCTCATCGTTAGAGTGCGCCCATGGAAAGCTGAGTCCTGAATAGGTCACGTGTCACTCTGAGCTAGTATATGGCCTGACACGTGGCAACTAAGCCATTCTTAGGCTGCAATATTACTTTTCACACACACGCAATCATAATGAACTAGAAATTTAATATATTATCCATGTTTGAACTATAGTGTATTTGTAAAAAGTAACATGAAAAATAAAAGTATATTTTTTTTATTTTAAAAGTTTAAAGTAAAACAATAATCGTTGAGTTTTCGTAAAAAATGTTGTTTTACATTACATACTTCGACAAAAACTTAGCTTCAAACTTTTTTTTAAGACAATTTTTTTGGTGCAACTGGCCCTCAGTAAACAAACAAACAAAAAGCAAACCATCACTTCGTTTCCCCGTAGGGGTAATCAGAGAGAATGAAAACCACTTAAGTATAATTCTGT
Organism: Micrasema longulum; assembly: GCF_059751315.1. Classification (NCBI taxonomy): domain Eukaryota; kingdom Metazoa; phylum Arthropoda; class Insecta; order Trichoptera; family Brachycentridae; genus Micrasema; species Micrasema longulum. The sequence continues at coordinate 60,864 of NW_028279534.1, read as the reverse complement.
GTATAAACCTCGCATTCTCTACATTAATACATCTTCTCATGCACGCATGATGATTATTCCGACTTTTAACTTGTCCATCTTCGTTGAATTTTTCTAAACTTTCTCGATGTTCCTCGTTTTCTACATTCGTTGATCGTAATGTAATATGCATAAAAAGTATTTTTGATTAGTAAGTTTTGCATAAAGTTCTTAGGATGAAACAGACTTACTACAATAATTATTCATTAAAAACCAAATCAACTTTCATTTTCAATGTTAAATCAAATCAGTTTATTAATTTACGTATCAGTTTTACACGGAAAACATGGCTTGTTTATATATTTATGTGCTGATTCACTGGACACAAAACCGCGATGAGTCGGGAGTTACAAATAAGTTAAAACGTCAAATTACAAATTGGATGTACATAAATTAAGTTAATAAATATATACGATAATTTATAAAATATTTATTAAAGTATTTTAATTTGTAAAATTAATTCATTTGAAGGAATTCTACCTAGATTTGACTTTTTAATAATTAATTTAATAATAAACTTTTTAATAATTAAAAAAGGAACGGCCCACGCTCAGACGCTAAAGTCTTTGTGGGCATTTTTCCAATTTAAGTTATAGCTTAATTTAAGATGTATTTTTGTAAAGTGTATTTTTGTAATTATATTTCTATGTAAATAATATATGTATGGAAAAATAAACAAATAAAAATATAAAAAAAACTCTAAATATGATAAAACCGTTTAGTTGACTAAATTAAATGTTTGCTTACCAATGTTACTGGTTAATACTTTAAATTTTTTTATTTTAATTTCTTCTTTTTATATTACTACTAATATTTATTATCGATATCATTGTATTATATGTTGATGTGGGTTATGTATTTTCTGGAATGGAACGTCTTACTATGATAAGCTATATTTAATACTTGGATTTTTAGAACAACTTATTCTACAGTTTACATAGGACTAACAATAGACAGACAATTGACATGGACAATTCATATCAACAATTTAATTAGCAAAGTGGTGACATTATCGAGTCTTTTTTTAAAAACCAAAAACTTTGTTCCAAAAACGGAAAAAATTCTAATGTATGAATTCTATGTAAGAACTAAAATATGTTATACGCTTAGAGTATATACATTTATATACTCTAAGGTTATACGCAACTACTATGGGGAACAGGATATCAAAATAACATAAACAAACTACAAAGACAACAAAATAAAATATTAAAGTTAGTTAATGACCTTCCCTATCTAACTGAAACTGGAGAACTGTTTAAACAAACTAAGCAATTAAATATAACTGAACTCTTTCAACTTGAATTATTAAAATTTATCCACAAATTAGCCACTAATGTAATTGTAGACGAAGAACTAAAACTTGTAAAAAATTGTAGTCAACATGGACATAATACGTGAATATCAAAAAAATATCAAATACAACTTTCTAAAATAAGACAAGGACAATCAAGACGAATAAACTAGGGACTGAACTTATACAATAAATAAACTACCAGACAAAACTAAACAAAAGACTCGTACAATTTTTTCAAAAAATGTAAAAATATTGTTTTAAACAACAGAGTATGAATAAAAAATGTTTATATTATTTTTGTAAAATGAATGTAATAATTCGTAAAGGTTTATAAATAAATTTTCAAATAAAAAAACATGTTTAATATATGGGAAATTTTATGAAAATATAGGAGAATTAATTTATGGTATTCACACCCCTTTAGTGCAAATCGGGAACAAAACGTGTATTAAATGTGTACAAACTAGGGCGGCAAGTTCCCGTGGGTATTTCTGTCTACTCCCACAGAACTAACCTGAAAACTACTTTCTCGTGGGAAGAACTATTAGGAGATTACGTCTGACACGTGCCATAAATGATAAGCTATTCCTTTTTTTAATAGCAAAAATGTTCCTCTCGTATTTACCTTAAGCACATTTAGTGCAATTAAATTTTTTAAATCATTATTATCTAATGTATTTTGGTCAATTAAATAAATTTATAAATCTTAAAAAACGTTTTCAACGTTGCGAAATGCATGTTTGCATTTTTTAAACAACACTAACACATAAATACTCGTCTCTTACAATACTTTATGTTCGTACACTTTGTCATTTTATGCTCGTCTCATTCTTCTAACCACAATCTGCTCCAAATGATGCGTAATAAAGAATATAGATAGCCACTGGATTTATACAACGAATAGAGCTAAGATTATCAATCGGATGCTCCAGGTAATATTTAGGAAAGCTTTAAGATATGATGATTGTAAAAAAAATGTTTATGCATACCTAGCTCGTCGGAATTGACGTAGTACACAATTATTGCTAATTACTTTAATTTTTTGCGCATATACTCGTTAATCAAGAAGACAAATTTTAATGATGGTACACTAAATAGTATTTTTGTATTTATTTAAAAATCAACCTGATTTTCCCGCTGAAGTATTTACTTTTCTCCACGTAAAATATATCACCGGTTAAATCCGGTGATTGTCTACATAAAATACTTCCTTAAACTGATCAAAATATATTATCTGTTGCCTTTTTTCTACCCTTTAAAGTGCCAAAAGTTTCATTTGCACTCAAGTTATAAGTATAGGAGTGTAAATCCGTGTGAACTGGAAGTAAAAATAATTCCTAGGGAAAATAGATGTTCCCGTGGGTACCGGGGACTATTTCACCACACTTTACTCCCCTACCCATTATTTACTTTCCGCGATGATTTGCATACAAGTACAATGATATGGCCCCAATTAGAGCTATACTGCTTCATTTATTGTGGTTTTAGCTGATTTATTTGGCTCGGATATAAAGCCGCCGTGCCGCGTTTATAAGATCTTAGTGCTAAAAAGATTGCCAACCTTAAGGCGCAATACTTATTTTACTTAGTTTACCAACATTAACCGTTGTTTTGTATTGTTTTATTAATGCAGCTGTAAAAAATACATTTTACTAATAAGTGTGACACTTTTAACAAAAAATACGGATTTACATAAAAATAAAATATAATTACTCTTCTATCTAATCAAACTTGAATTATTATTTGATTAGCTTTATTATTTAGAAAAATATTATTTTAGTTGCTAATACAACAAATAAATTAAATGAATTAAATTATGTGCTCGATCAACACAGCACAAACTATGGCTTGCATGCACCAATGTCCCGTTGTGTCGTATTGTAAACTCGAGACATGATCTGGACTTTTTTTGGTGTAAGTCTTCATAGATTCAAAAATTCACTAAGATAGACCGGATCTTGTCTTGAGGTAGTAATTTTTTTTTGTCCTAGCTTTAATTCTGTTTAACTTTATTTTATTTTATTAGTGGCTGTATTTATTATAAGAAATTGTATTTACCATCGTTAGAATGGATAGCATAAGTCCGTCAAATAAATAATAAATAAATTAATGTCTCGAAATGTAATTTTCTATTTTGACAAAGCTGCGAAAAAAATTTCAAGATTCCAATCTAAAAGTTGAGACTTTTTTAGCTTACTTAAAACTTAGATGCTCTATAAAATAAATTATTTAAAGTTCCAGTAAGCCTCACAAATCGTCTCCACTGAAGTATGAAATGTAAGCGTTGTGACGGTGCATTTGAATTATAGCATTGCATGTTTAGTAATTAACTACCATTTAAAAAACAAAATAACCCAGTGGTTTATTAAAGAAAGAAAAGAACCTAAAAGCTTATTAAACTACATTGCAAGATTAATAATATTTACCAATATATAAACTATCCACGACATTTTAAGCACTACACAATACAAAGACAAGAAAGATAATATTGATATATATATCTGTTTGTATATATGTATGTATGTGAATATGTATGTGTATATATATATATATATATATATATATATATGCATACATGCATGTATATGTGTGTATGTTTATGAGGGTGCACACGTGTGTGTGTGTGTGTGTGTGTGTGTGTGTATAAAGATTATATAAATGAACATATTTCTTAGTCTGCCTTAACACGAGTCTTATCTTACTATGCATTACTTTATAATAAAAAAAATATGAAAAAATTACTCATTTCTTTATATAACGGTTGATTGCTTATTTATCAAATAAGTAATTAAAAATAACAGATACGACGCAGACACCTTTGTAATCTAAGTAAAAAATAATAATAATTAACAGTTTTTTTAAAAAACTTACTGAAAGACTGAAATGATTATGGCGATGATAACAAAAATAATTTTATCAAGTAGCATGTGTTTTGGTTTTTGAATTGTAGTCCAATTACATTATCAAAATGTTTCTCACCGAATTGCACATACTCCCATTCAACATCCCCACGCAATAAAACGAATCGCACAAACTCATATTAATACAATTATTTCCCTATTTATTAGATCGGAGGGGAGACTCTATAAGGGAGGGGGGTGGACAAGTTGTAAGCATTTCCTGTCAGACTCTCATTGGAGAAGCATGCGCGTGTGACACCAGATAAACTGTTGTGAAAGTTTATTAAAAGTGTAAATAGGATGTCAATTAGAAACCTTGTTCAATTCGCGGGAAGAAAGTGTATGAAGGTAAGCCGAAGTTATTTTAATATTTATCCTGTGTTTTTTTCATGTTTGATTTTTTTCAATTTGTTTTGACAGATGCCTGACAGTCGTTGTGTTATATCGTACGAAATTTTCAAAAATCACGTTATATTAAAAAATATTAAGCACCGAAGTTTGATTTAAAATTAAAGGTGTACGCTGCATTGCTCAAGATTATATTTAATATATAATATTAACATATCCAATCCATTCATAAATAAAAAAAAAAACAAAAACGTTCGATCACAAAACGTCTATTTACTGTGCATTTCTGTTTTTCAAAAACCGTTGGCTAATATTAAAATGATGTATTATATTATTTTTAAAATAGCATTCTTATATTGGTATTTTGAAAAACATAAAGAGTTCTGTAATAATATTTTATGGGTACAATAAATAAACGTAACAATTTCTCCTTCTGTATTACGTTTTCTTAATAATTTTGGAGCACGTAAATATTTTCGCCCATTTATACATTTATATGAATATGAAATAATTAAAATCCAATTAATCATTAAAATAAAACAAACTGATCAATTATCATATGATTTTATTTACTATATGTTAAGCTTTGAATTATTGCGTCACGGTTTTATGTGAATATTTTGCCCATGAAAATATTTAACTTTTGAGCAATTTGTAAAATTCGAACTACATTTACTTAAGGCATTTTTTTATCTTTGTTTACAGGTATTTAGACACCTGCGCCTGCGCAGAGGAAGGCAAGTTCACCACTCACCGAGACACGACAATACCTCCCCCAACGAATTTAACGGAAGAAGGCAATACCAAGAAAAAAACGCACTTGACATATCTTGTAACATCTCCGGAATCGCACCATTTCCTTTGGAAGAAATTAGACCACAAAGATCGCCATCTTTTTATGAAAACGTCAACTGTAGCTACGATTCAGCCTACGATTCCGAAGAGATTGACTATATTGACGCTTCCTTATCTTCCACTGATGAAAACAATGTCAATAAATTGAGGTCTAATCATCATTCGATTGCAGGGACAAACGAGACAAGGAACAGCCGACCCTGGGTTGAGAACCACATGGATGATAAGGAAAATTTTGAAAATATCTGGAACGAAACAATTGAAAGTTTAGTAACACTTAAGTAGTGAGAAGTATTTTTTTTAAGGTGTATGTATCAGACAGTTGACTATAATTTATTATATATTTTTTATGTATTATTTATAAAGTGTGAAGTCAGCAGATGACAGGGATGAGTGAAAAGGAGATAGGGATGAATAATATCCCGAGCCTCCTCTATAAAACAGAAATTGTTTTACGACAAATCCGACAGTGTTAAATAATAATCCGCTTCACATGTTTAACGTTTTTAAATATAAATACATAAAAGAAGGTGATGCATAAATCAACTTAATATAATACGATAAACTTCACCAAGAATTCTTAAAGATCAGTTTAAATATATTTTTTAATATACTCATTTTATGTAAATACTTACACAGATTTTTAAGAATGTGAGGAAAAAAAACAGTCATTTTCTTTCCCGCATCTAATGGTGCGTAGAGCACTTCGTCGGCACTCTAATCCCAGGGACACGTACCTCATCGGAAAATGCATAAAAACATTAATGTAAATATATTTATTTTATAAGTATGACAAAACCGATACCAAAGTTTGAAAACCAAAAATTATGATTATTATTAAATATTTTGTAATATTGTACGTTTTTTAATGAATGTAAAAGAAAAAATAAATCTTTATTAACTTGTTATTGTAAGTGTTTTTTTTTTCATCATAAACATCCTGGTCACTTAGAGGTTTTTATTTAGTTACAACTATAAAAGAATTGAAATTCTGTAAGTTTTTTTTTTTTTTAATATTTATTTTAATCAGCAGTATGATATTTAAAGTTTTGTAATTTTTAAATTATTCCGCGTGTAGCGTCACAAGTTCTTTTTGGTGAGTTCTACTGATTGGTAAATTGGCTTCCCGTTAACCGGAAATTTATCACAATACCGTACCATTGGTTTATTCGAAAGAGTTAGTGACGTCGTCCAGAGTAGTTCTTATTTATTTAAATAATTTTTATGATATTTTTCAAACATTTTCAAGAAAATTTCCCGCACGATTTGATGCAGTAATTTTAACCGCGCGGAAAGAAACATTTTTTGTATCCGATTTCCCGTAACGCTGAACTTCTTCATTTATGAATCTTTTACAGCTTGTCCCTTTTTTGGAGAGTCATAACATCGCAAAGAAATTACGCACATTATAAAAACATTAAAAAAACAAAACATTATTGTAACTCATATACAGATATGTTTATAAGATTATACCTTTTTATGAAATGATTTATTTTCTACCGCTTGCGAATTATCTCGCAAGCGGTAGAAAATAAATCATATCATATACTATTCATATACTATTTTAAAATAAATAATTTCGGCACAAGTTATTTCAAACTTTCAGAAAACGCTCTAAAAATTTAATGATTGGGTAAGAATTTAAATACTCATTTTAATTTAAAAAAAGCTTGCGATTCATCACTGGATATTCAAATTTTGATCACTTTATACAATGAGTAACATTCGTGACGATTATAAATAAAAGTTGATATTATGATGGCGGGTTAAATTTATACTCTCACCTAAAATTCCTCATGCCACGTTTGATTAAACTTTTTTATGAAGTTGCAAATATTACCTCCCCGTTTATGCGCTTCAAATTCAATTATCATAGTTCCCCTAATACTGACCGTGCGCCCAGTAGCGTCCGGACACGCGGAAGTGCTGAACGCCGTCCCGCTCGCGCCTGCGCAGTACCGGGCGGGTGTGAGAGAGAGGAACTGCCGTGGGAACCAGGATCATAGCCGAGTCCCATACCGCTAGAATAGGACGAAGTGCAGTCAACCACAATGATATTACAGAAAAGTAACATTTATCTGCAAGCTTCATGTTACCCTGATACTTTATTTTGCCAATCTATTTTTGCTGTCATTCAAGAGGTTGTTTATTTTGATTATTTATTTATTAATTAATCAGAACTAGCTCCCTCGGTATATTCGAAAATCTTAATGTAAAATCTATAAAACAACTTTATGTAAAAGCTCTGTTACTATACGCGCACAAACATTATTCTCTATCTTTCATAACTTATTTCACAAATACAAGAGTTACTTAGATACTCCACCCTGATGCTGCAAAAAAAATAAAATTAATACAACCTTCGGTCAAAGAGGATTGGCCTACTACTCGATTAAAGTGTATATATAATCTACTTCTATTATCCGTTAAAATCGCTATTAAGAAATAGATAGTGGAGGTGGGTTGCGTACGGATCGATGAGTGGATCAAGCCAAATAGGTAAAATATGTGTACTGTTTATAAATTAATTAAAAAATAAATTGGTTATACTTTTTATGATTATTTTAGTTTATATTGCTTATTATGTTAATGATCATAAGGTTAATTAGATTAAATACGATTTTTTTATTATTATTATGTTAACTTTGTTAAATAACTAATTTCAGGCACGTTTCACTTTTTGTAAAATGTTTCCCTCGGCACGGGACACCCCAGTGAGGGAACGTTATTTAAAAAAAAAAAAAAGAATACAAACAATCTAAAAGTATAAATAAATAACATAAAATTGCATTTCAAATAGCTTCAGTTATTCACGTTAATTGTTCAACATTTTTTTTATGGGAAAAATAAATATTTGAGTTCATATGATTTACCCAAATATTTAATTTTTTGAGGGCCATTTTCAACGAGTAGTAAATAACTCACTATCAGAAAATGGGAATCGAGTTGGGGTAGAGTGGGATTCGAACCACGGACCTTTGGTCCGTGAGTCGGATACACAGCCACAGGACCACAACCCGATTTCCCGACATTCACTATTTTATATTTTCCATTATATAAAATATGTTTACACCGCTTGATTTATACAATTATATCGACCTGTTTCGAGCCAGGAGTCATATACTCGTATGATATTATTATATAAAAAATAGATTCTTAATATATTTCATAAATGGGACATGTTTTTTTTATTCTACGCAAATCTACTTTTATACATCTAGTAAATGTTATAACTGAAACTCTCCAAAAAAGAGACTAAATATTGTGCTTATATAACATCATCATTTACGTATTCACACCACTGGGTGCATAGGGCACTCTATTGCATTGGCGAGCGGTGATATTTGAAATAGGTAATCTAAAAAAATATATATCATAAATTTGTACCTACATATAAATCCATACACTGGCCTTATGGGATCATATAAGTTATACATAAATAGCTATTTATTATGCAGTTCTGTGAACATCATCTCTCTGCTTCAGTTGTTGGACACTGAAGATTATTACCAATAATCTTTCAAAAATACTACAATGACATTCGGTAGATATTATTTTCATTAGGATTGAAATGTTAACACGAAGCTCTGTGCCGACTCCTTTAAGAAATTAATTATACCAAAAAGGCGTTCTTCCAAAAATCTTTAAAAACATCTGCAATACGCAAGCCTACTTAAAGAGGAAATAACATCCACTAAAATTTACGATTTGAAATGCCGTAAACATATTTCTACGATGAAATAAGCAGAAGTAATGTGCTAGTTTTTTCATTCTCTGGGAACGGGCTAGGCGCTGGGCCTTATTGATGTTATATTTATTTTTGGATGAATATATGAAAGGTGATGGTTATTCATAATTTACCAAATCATTTTATCTATTTCTTCATAATTATAACTACTATAAAAGATTATTATCAATAGTCAAATAAAATACTAAGCTGCGCTTTGGCGCTGTGATTTGTCACTTATGTGGACGATTCGCCCCTTCCGCTTTGTTTCCAAATGTCGCATATCTGAATCATTTTTGTTACATGGAAGGTAAGATGATTTAAGTGGTAAGACGTATTTATGTACACTTATTTATAACCATATTTTTATTGCCTTAAAAATCAAAATGCAGTTTATATCAAAATAAATAATTTATTAATTTATCACACATTTCCTATTTACAATATATACAAAACAATGATATGTAACCACATCTATTCAATAAATTATTTCTATATAATAAAGAAAATATTTTTTTATATTATTTGAGCGGTAGTGGATAATATTTTTATTTGGTCATTGCCTCAAGGCGGTAAAGAATCATGTATATTGTTTTGGTATCATTTAGTAAATCTAGGAATTAATTACATTTTTTTACATAATATTTACAATTTCATAAAATTCAATGACTAAATTTTTTTCCACTCATTAACAATGATATTGATAATCATCATGCTATCCGAATAAATAGTTTTTGAAGTTCATAAACAAACAATTATTGATCAATAATGTATCTATGTTCCATTACGATTTTTTTACGTAACGTATTAACGAGTTTTTTTTAATAATATGCTATTTTCCATGGAAAGAAAGGTTTGTTATTTTACAAAAATACGTTATAAAATATTGGGAGATCTATTATTTTATATATCTATGTAAATATGGGTTTTACATAATTTTATACCGTTTCTAAAAATATTATCGATATATTAAATATTTGTTATTCACAACCTTAATAAAGCCATTTAGAAATCAGTATTTGAGTGGAAAGTTTAGGCACACCATTTAATCTAAAAATACATTTTGTACGGATAATAGCATATGTATAAACATATACGGTAGGAACTTTCAGAAGGAAATATCATGAAAGTTTAGGTGACTTACTTTACACATTGAAAATTTACCATTTTTGAGCCTATATATTTCTTCAATTTAAAACAATTAAATATGGCATTTATATATATGCAATTTTAAAATCATAACTGTTATTTGTGTATCTATTCGCTAGAACGTGTTTTGGTAATATTATTTAATGGCTTAATCCAGTGTTTCGTTAAAGTTATAGACAATACTCGCGAGATTACCTCTTAGAAGCCTGGGCATTAAAAAAAACTCTCTAGAGACGGTGCTGTAACGTATTGAAATACAGGTACCTATATAAAAACAAAATGTTAAAACATTTTTATACTGTTTAATAACTTATTTTCCATAACATTTGGAAAAATACCCATATAATTTAGGCCTGTTATGGCAAAACACGGCGACATTATAAAAAAAAAGATGACATCAATCAAGTCTAGTGACTATTTATATAGACTAATGTGAAATCATTGCCACATAAGAATTAAAAAAATAATGTATTTTATGTAGATCATTTTCCGATTTGAATCGATATCAATAACCAAATCTAGTCCATACGATAAATAGTCTTCATTTTATAAAAAAAATATTAATCTAGGATTGATACATAAGCTAGTTATCAGCTTGTTAAACGGGGCGCTGAGAACTATCCGAACGATCCCGTAGTCCTTTGTCAGTAGGCTAATTCAGCGCCCCAGGGTCTGTAGGGCTTGGAGCCGCTTTGGGCGTACTGGTGGTGGGGCTGTGGCGCCGGCGGGGGCGCGTGGTGGTATGACGGGGCGGGGGCGTAACTCGCGGTGCTCGTCACAGGCAGGGGCGGCGCTCCACTGGGGGCCGAGGGCACGGTCTCCGTGTAATGGTGCTCGTGCATCCCCGTCGGAGGCGCCGAGTTCAAGGGCGCGTGGGCGTGCGCGTAGGGCTGCGCCCCGCCGACCTGAGGGTAGCTGGGGTAGGCGTGGGGCGGGTAGGACTTGGTGGCCAGCTCCCTCTGGGCCGCGAAGCACTGCAGATGGCTCATGAGCCGCAGCCTCATGGGGTCCTGGATGTCCAAGCCCTCGCAGGAGACTAGGTAGCGCGCCACCTCCGAGGCGCACTCCCGGAACCCGATTGTGTGGTAGTCCATCGCATAGCGCTGAGGGTCGTATGCGAATGTATCCACACCTAAGGACAATTGAGAAACAATACGTTAGTGATATTTTTAGCAAGGATATATTTTAAAAGAGATACCTATTTATTGTATGGACGTTTTATTATGGATATTTTTTTTCTTTTTTTTTCTTTTTTTTTCTTTTATTCAGGAAACATACAGTACAGTTACAAAGTTTAATATTTTACACAATTAGACTTTATTCTAATGGACCAGTGAAGTTTCCATATTAAAAAGCAATTATATGTAAGGTTAATTATGAAAGTATAAAAAAGAGAAGGAAAAAGAAAACATAAATGAAAGTTGTTTAAAAATTAAAATTTAAGTGAAAAAAAGATATTTTAAGGTTTGTAGTTTGTAATGAGTATTTAAAAATGGAAATAATATTAAAAATGTAGAAAATTTGTAAGAGTAATTAAAAATTAAGAATGGAAATAAAGAATGAAAAATATGCTCAGATGTAAAAATAAAATAAAATAGTAATAACATTTTTTTTTAAAAAAGGAAAAACATAAACACATATTTATTTTAAGGGATTCAAAGAAACGATGAGAAGAATCTTTAAGTGAAATATAAGACAATACATTTAAAAGCAACCGCCTAAAAAGCTTAATTTATAATATAAAATAAAAATAAGTGACAGTTTGGCGTATTAATAACTTAGTTTAATTTACCAATGATAATCAATTTTAATAAAAAAAAAGATAAAATTGAGATATTTAATACCCGAGATCTAAATAATTGTAAACATAAAATTTTAATTATATTAAAAAAACATTTACAGAGCTTACAGAGAAAACGTGCATTACTTAGTTTGATTACCAAATTCAAATAAATAAAAAAAAGGCTTATTTTTTATCTTTTTTGAATTAACGGTCTAATGTGAATACGCAATAACACAATCTATTATTATTGTAAGTTTGGTTTGCGAATTGAAATGGGGTGACTTTTAAACGACATGCGACTTGTATCCCCTACAAGATGGAGCGCGGTATTATTATGAAACGGGGGACAAAACACACTTCGAAAGAATCTTTAACCTTTCCAATACACGCGCTACTTCCTCACATAATAGCAGCCACGCTCAAGTCACGAGGAACGGGAAGATGGCCGAGAAGGGTGTAAGAAAAAAGTAAAAAAAAATACCAGGATAGAACCAATATGCAAGAATGCCCAAGAAAAAAATAAGGGGCAAATTACATTTCTTTTGATCTTCGAGTCAAGAATTTTATGGCCTTAATAACTGCTAAAACGTGCATCAGTAATTTTAAACAAAACTCTATAGATACTCGATGACGATTTATCAAATATTTTTTTATCAATGATTTTAAAATATAAAAAAATGAGTAAATAATAAGTGCTCTTTTATTTGACTTGAATTTTAAAAGTAATTACTGTATTTATTTAAAAAAATCATGTTTACGTTCCATCAATGCGTTTATATTTTATATTTTTTGACTACCAAGGATTGTTTTGTCTGTATTATTCGATTCCCCGGAACTCATTAATCTACTTGCTTACCGTGTCCCCTCCAGGCCAACTAGACTCTCTGATATTTTCTATATTCGTAAATTTAAAACTAATCATCGGAGACATTCTACAATCCCTCGTATATGTGAAACATTTAACAAAAAAATTAATAGTCTCGATATATTTAACACTCCATACAATATGTACAGAAGAGAATTAATAGGCTTGATTCATGCTCTTCATTCACAATTCGTTTAATCATTAAATCAAATGCAATTTTCCACTCTCACTTTCCTTCAATCATCCTTTACCACTCCTTATCAATTTCCTTCTTTTTTTTAAAAAAATATTCATTTAACCTGTACATCTGTTTGTATTCGAAATAAATAAAATAAAAAAAAATTAAAAGAATAAATTTATAAACAAAAAACGCCTAAAAATTTAAAAAAATTGATATAAAGTAATGGTTTATTAATTAGTTCTTTAACGTGTTTGATGGGTTGAGTATTGTTTATCACAGAATAATAATTACAACATAGGAATTGTGAACTCTTACTTCAATAAGTTAGCTTTGTTGAATTAATAAGCTTTGGAGTGATTCCTACGATCGGTTTACAAAGCTGTGGTCTGCATAATAAAATACATTGCTTATCTGTAGGGACTTTAAGGCCGTTTACTAGTGGACAGTACAGTATTGTTTTGTCCCAGAACTCGACCATTGTCTACGTGTTAAAAGTAATTTGCAGTACAAAACATTGTTCCGGGACATTATTTATTTATTAATATACATGGTAAGCAGTACCCTTTACCTTAAAAAGATACATATTAAAAATAATATAAACATTTCAATATAATGTGAAAAACTTGCAAATTAAATTGAAAAGTAGTATGTTACATAAATATAACACATATATAACATAGCAGTATTGTATAAAGAACATATTTAGACAAAAAAATAATTAAACAATGTGTGCAGATAAAATTTTAAAAGGAAAATAATTTATACATTTTTTTTTAGTATACACGTATCATTATTTTTATCACGCAGATAGACGGGTAGTTTATCTATGCGGAACAATTCTTATCCCCGCCAGCGACCACATTATCATCATGTGAACGCGCACAATGGGGCAGATTTTTTATTTTTTTTATTAATAAGTATGTCCTTCAACAATTCCAATACATCATGGTATTAAAATGTTGGTGAACTCGTACTTAATAAACACCGTCGTGTATTCATTTTTGCAGCGATCACGCGCGAACTGCGGTCGAATTTTCGTGTTGGCCCAACATTCTGTTCTGCGCGGTCGTGGCTGTTCACGAAGCTGGGATAAGACAGTATTGTCTTATCTATTGCATTGTCCACATGCAAACGATACTTTATTCCGGTGAGGTTAGAAATGACCGGGAGGGCTCTGGTACTGCAGGGCGCAGGCATCAACAAAATGGGGACCGCTATGGACTACTATTTTAGAAACTAACTAGTTTCTACTGAGCAAGGAGAAGCGCAGTGATAAAGCGAGACGCAATTTTCTCTGCTTTATAATATGGTCTCTGTGGGTAATTCCGAATACAAAAATAGTAATAAAATTGTCGTCAGACGTATATATGTATACATTATGCATATTTGCGGCTTAAATGACGTTTTTGTTCGCTTTATGCATGATTGTGCAAAAGCTTGACAGTACATACGAGTATTCTGGTCAAGTTAGAGCAAGGGGAACGATAGTATTCTGTATTAGGAGTGTAGTCTTCCGCTGTGTAGAACCAAATCCGGAAATTCAGGAAACATCCACAAAGAGACTATTGTTTAGTACAACTTGAATACATACACATATTCGTGTGTGATCCCCCCGATAACGCGGCAAACCGGTGCCAACATGTATATGCGAAGAAGTATTTATAGGCTAGCAAGTTATTAACGAAAAAACGTAATTTATAGATATTAAAAAATAATGCAAGAAAAAAAAAGTAAAAGAAAATAATGTGTTATATTTTTTCTAATGAAACGGTTTTGTGTTTCCAATTTTACCAAAAATACGCTTCAAAAAAGATTGTAAATTGCGTGAAAAACTAAAATTAAATAAAAGGTTTAAATGGATATAATTCGTAAATATGACATATTTAAAAAAAAATATATATTTTGTTAACTTCAAGTATATTTTGATTTCGTTTATTTCGTATTAATACCGTTTACCTTTCAGTGTGTTTCGAAATACTCTTCCCTAATGAGGGTAATATTTTTAACATTCAGGAAATAGTAACATGATATGGAAATTAATACTTCTCTCCCGATCCTCAATTCTCATCATTTACTAAGTGCTAGAAAAAAGCATTTAAATTAATTTAAAAAATATCAATAAATTGGTCACAATCACAGGGCGCATATTATTTCTGTTTTGAAGTTAAAATGCATCTCGTACATTATCCTTATCTCATAAAATAAATTATCTTTAGTAAGTACATATAAGGTTATGATCGACTAGGCATGGAGAGGCGGTTGGTTACAGTGCAAGTGGTTTCGGGATCAATTCCCGATTTAGTCGACAAAGTATTATGAATCAAAAATGTTTTTTTGATAAGACGTTTTAAAGTCCTTGTTACTACTGTAATCTGAAAAGCAGGACTGATCAGTTTGCCTTCAATTAACTAAGACCGGATACGCTAAAATTAATTTTCGGATGCATTGCTCTTGTTTCCAAATTTAAAAATACCCATATTTTTCATCTGGGTTAAATTGACAATGAGATTTTTTCTATTCAATATTTAAAACATACGAAAAAAACCTCAACATTATCGTTGGTAACATTTTAAATTTTAAGACTCTCCAAATGAGCCGAAACATTAAAATTGAATTGAAAAGTTAACTGAGAAATTATTGCAGTGCAGGAGTAAGTAGATCCACACGCTTAAAATTATTCAAACTTGAATCGGGTTGTGGTCCCGTGGCTAGTGTCTCGGAATCACGGCTCAAAGATCCGCGGTTCGAATCAACTTGATTCCCGTTTTCTAAAAGTGAGTTATTTACAACTCGTTGAAAACGGCCCTCAAAATTAAATATTCGGGTAAATCATAAGAACGATTTTTTTATTTTTTTTAATAAAATAAAAACACCACCCCAAAAGGTTGTAATTTGTCAGTAATTGTAAGAGGAAATGTTCCTGTTTTATTTTCTATTATAAAAATGAAAGGAAATGCGTAGCACTAATACATACAGAATGCACCGCACGTCCGAAGTATTATTAAGTACATATTAGCTCCCGTCCTTGCGTGTATTTGTGTCAATAATAAATGCGGTGCATGAATGTGTTAGTGTCCCGTCAACGAGGGACGTAGAATGGAAAGTATTATAACAATCGTAAAGGGCAACCCGTGGGAAAGCTGGGAATAAATAGTCTTTAGGGTGGCAATGCGCGCGCACCTGCGGACAGCGAGCTAAAACGCTACAATTACCATCACCTAATTACTGTCTTATCGGCCTCGTGGTGTAATGGTCAGCGCGAACGCCTACCATGCAAGGGGTCTCGGGTTCGATTCCGGACATGGTTGATATGAATTATGTATTTAAAAGGGTGTTTTCACACTAGAATATTTCACAGTCCCTTGACTGGTACGCTGCGAATGGTGTACCGACGCAGTGCCCTATGCACCATTAGGTGAGGAAACAGAATGATGATGATGAAGAATTACTTTCTTAACATTTTGATCTCCCGGTAGCAACGCATATAATGAAAATATAGGAAAGTAAACTCGAACACGCAAATAGCGTAATAATCACCGTGAACTCGGGTTCCATTCCTTACAGTTTAGAATTTATACTCCATAGTCTTCGAAAATAGTGTAAACTACTAGAATTATAAGATTGATCATTCCATTTTTAGGTTATTAATAAATTACGCCTTTAGATTTCATAACTTATACACGTATTTATCAAATAATTTGATGAACAAAGTTTATAGACAAAAAGTTTAATATTCTCAAACATCACTACTATCATTCCTTGCTATCATTGTTTATTATAGTCCTTAAAATATAGCATGATTAAAATGACAGTTGTCAGAAAAACTGACGACATAACTTTGTAGTAACGTCTAAGGAGTGATTTATATTGACACGAAAAATCACTCGTATTTGGTATGTTAATTTTTTTTTTAATGCAATGCTTGACATATAAATCAACATAAATATATAAAATCAGCTTTAAAGCTAAAAAAACTAAAATGAACCTAATTAATAACGGCGTTCTTACAAGGTTACATTATTTTGCAAAAACGTTAGAGATGGGATAAATTGATCAATGTAATTTGATCGAATAAAAAAATAATTCGTTTGATAATGTTCACGAAAAAAGTATGAATGTCTTATTTTTTGGTTAATAATTGTATTCAACACACTATAATAGGCCTTTTTTTTGCGTTTTTATATAAATTTTTGGAAACAGAGTTTCATGTTTGCTTGAAAAAACTGATAAAATCGATTTGATCGGTACATGATCAGTGATCGGTAATTTCCCATCACTATTGACATGAGTTTGACAGCTGTAATTTTATCAAGCTAAATTTTTAGGACTATAGAATGCGTTCGAACACAGATGGTTATTTATGGTGACATGACGGACCGAGACAAAATTTTCAGCCGAAATCGAAGCCGAAATTGAATTTCGTCTTCCGTTCTAGTTTCGGCTGAAACCGAAACCTAATTTTCATAACATTTATTTCTTTATTAAACATAAGTGAACTTATTAAGACATTTAAAGCTGTGCCCGTGTCAAGCCATAATAAATAACAATAAAAAATACATAGCAAGATACATTAGATTAAAATATAATGACACGTGATGCAATATAATAAAAATCCAGAAAAAATGACATAAGTAATAATTAATAAAATTCCAAAGAATACTATTTATAAAAGAGAACAGTATCATTGAAATCAACAAAATTTAAGTATAATAGTAAAATATAGTAGTATTGAAAAAAAACAAAATAATTAGTATCATTGAAATCAACAGAAAAAGAATATTTATATAAAAGCATAATTGAAATGATAATTGAGATATGGCTTCTATAAACTCACCTCCACCACCACTGAAACTCGTTTTATTGGCTGAAACTGGCTGAAACTGAAACCGAAGCTTCGGTCGGTCACTAGTTGTTTAGGACAAACAGTAGTTATGTTAACAAATGTATTTTTGAAATCCTTTATAAAATAACTGATTAAAATATTCGTAGAGGAGTCAAGGATGATTTTCGAATGCAAAAAAAAAAGCGTTCTATGTGATAAAAATTATACACCTAGCTTATTTAAAAACGGTTTTTTTTATTCCGATTTTATTATCAAAAGGTTTTGTATCACTCCGGAACATAGAGGTGAGTGGTTTAGGGATCCCTCCTTTACTGTTTCTTTTGCGCAAGTAAAATTAGTCTTCGTTGTACCGATTAAAGTATTCAGGAATAAAGATTCTAAAAATACCGTACAGCATATATTTGCTCAAATGTGACGATGAATAGCAAACGAAAGGGGGAAGATAAGGTAGGATCCGACTTAAATTACACACGTGTATCCTTGGCATCCTTCGGTAAAACGGATCTGCAAAAAGTATTATGAAGTGTGTCTGTAATAGAAATCTTCGATATTAAAAGTCTTGACGCGTACGTAAAGAAAAGGACCTACTCTACGTAAATAAAGGGACCTACTCTACGTAAATAAAAAAATACTATTTTACAATCAAATGTGTTTTATTCGGAATTTTGTTTTTACTTTAATATTTTTCAATACTAGACTCGCTACAATCATTACGAACGTGTAAACCATACAAATAGTCCAGAAACCGCATACGCGCATCAAACAGAAGGCGACTAAACTACCATCAAATGAGTAGTTTTAGGTTTTGACCCATTACTTTCTTTGTAGACGTCGCTCAGTACGCATTTCCTGATTAGAATTCAACTATGCCGCGTTGTGTCGTTTTAAAGTGTAGAAATACTGCAAGGATTTTAAGGAAACAGGATACGATCACATTTCATTGTAAGTAGTAAGTAGCAAATGCATTACTTAAAAATGTTATTGTTTTTCCATCTGTCAGATTATAAAAGAAAACAAATTGAACATTTTGTTAGTGTTGCCAGGGTAGTCAAATTTTTGACGCTACTTTGGTCATCTAATGAGAGAACTTATGATGATTGGACCTCTTGGAATAAACAACGCCGTGGTGGACATTTGACCGACATTATCTTTAAAACATCAAATTAACATGACATAAAAATATCAATTTAATGTAAAATAAAATTTGTATTATTATTTAAGTTCAAAGTTCATTAATTAAATTACTCTTATTAAATGACCCTTTGTCTATCTACTCTGTTTTGTCAATCAATGTTTCCGCGTGTACGATAAAATTTTCGAGAAATTAACAAATTGCTTTTTTTTTTTAAAAAAAAATGTTTATTTGTGTTAAAATTATATTTTTCGCCACCTGGCAACATTACGCGGCGACTTCACGCATGCGCGTGGCGAAAGTGGGAGGTTTTTTGGACACAGTCCGATGTATTCAAATATGATTCTACGCTCCTTCTGGACTATTCTTAATTCCAGAAGGAGCGTAGAATAGAAAGCGTTCCAGAAACCGCGAATGCGTATCAAACTGAAGCCGACTAAACTACTCATAAATTATTAGTTTTACGTTTTGGCCATAAGTTAATATGTAGACGCCACTTAATATGCAAATGCCGATTTAAATTCAATAATGCCGTGTTGTGTCGTTTTTAAGTGTCAAAATACTGCTGGGATTGGATTAAGTGAGAATTAGGTGGGATCACATTTCATGTGTATGTAGCGAATTCACAAATAATATTATTTAAGAATTCGATTATTTTACCGTACGTCAGATTGTAAAATAAAACAAGATGGACATTTCGTAAGTATTGCCAGGGTTGTCGATTTTTTTACCCGGCTTTCTACTTTACTCTAATATTAAACGGTATTAATTTACTTAATAACCAAATGATTTTTTAATGTTTTTTTTACGTTTGCCTAATAGTAGTCCAGTTGGTAAAATATTTTTTGTAGTAAAACTGGACATAACAAAATTAACTTATATTTGTGTTACACAAATATAATAAATGATTGTGAAAAAAAGAAACCGACATAGGAAATTTCATTTTGATACAACCAATTTGGTTAAATTTCGGGATGCGAAAAACGGGACAACGAATCGTCGATTTTAGTTAAACATAATCTCCCCGACATGCTGTTGTCTTTTTTGCACAGTATCAAGAAAGCATTTGCGAGCGAGTGAGAGAAAAACAATGTTCAAATACCCATTTATCAATGTAATTCACTACTGTAATTGAGTCTCTTCGCCTATTGTGGTACAAAATAAATGTATGAGTTTTATTTGTTTTTTTATCAACTCGTATTTTTGTATTAGAGCCAAAATCAAATACATATTTTCGTATTTGCATCATACAATTTGCAAGAAGGCGCAATTATAGTAGTAAATTAATGTGCAGCACCTTCAAGCTTGAGAGAAATAAAATTAATTATTGCCAACTCATCGGTAATCGAACTCGAAACCTACGATCATGATGCAATCGTCTTAGCCACTATATTACGGGGCTCGCTATATATGACTGAGTAGGTGTGATATCGTGAGAAATTTTTATTTGCCAGAACCCATTATTTGCATTTAGAGGGTGGATTGTGTGCAGTAGTGATAGGTACTTGTTCTGCCTGTGCGGGGTTGGTCGTGGGAAAGGGGCAAATAAAAAAAGGCAATTGACTATTACAGTATTAAAATCACCCCTCGATATGAGGCCCTAACAATATGTTGTACGGGGTGGTCAGGGTAGCGCTTTCGGGTGGCAAGGAGATTATCGAGACTTTTAAATCACTAAATACAATGACGCGCTTTAAACCATAAAATTTATTTTATTATTTCCTTGAATTATCTCTTATCGACAACGTACGGAAATTATTGTATCATGAACGACTTAATGTCAGTGAGAAATTCAATGAAAACATAACAAAATAAAAATTCGTTTTACCTATATTTCGACAGTGATGAAAAACTTTTTTGCGAAGGGAATATGGAACTTTTAGTGCTCTTATGATCTGTAATTGACTGGCTTGTAAACGTATATTCTTCCATATGACTTTGCTTGACTAATGGAAGAAATATAGATACTTAAACATAGGCAAAATGGTGAATGTTGTCGCGAGTGTCGCGAGCTCAGAAGGTCCGAGGTTTGAATCCTACTTTACCTGTTTCCTAGATTTCTAACACGGTTATTTATGAAGATGGTCCCAAAACCGAAATATTTGGGTTTATCATTAGACCGCAAATATTTCTTTTTAAATTATTAAAAAATTAAAGTCCATGAGCCGTTTAAATGCTTAGACTTCTCTGTTCCCTTCTCAAAAATGTTTTTCAACTATATTGTAATTGTACAATACATGGATATTGATTAGCTCCCTAAAGGGTTGAATCAAGTGCACGTCAGGAGAGATTTGAGCATATTAAAAACGTTTTAAAAAACAGTTTAATTCACTCTTAAGTAGTACCGTCAGCATCCAAAAAATAAAAATGAAATCGTGATAAAGTTTAATTTTACCAACCCGCCCCCGCCAACAAATGGCCGCAGGCTTTGAAATGAGTATCGCTTCAATTAACACGTTCCGATATTCAAAATAATTCGATTATTGCCAACCAATTTGATGCTTCAGTAAATAGTAACAAATCATTTCGAAGGTCTCATTTCTGTTGGTGCAATTACTTCACAGGAACCAGTCATGGGATCTGGATGAAAGTAATTCCGTGAAGTGTTTAGGGAAATGATTTGAGAAGAGATTTATTATTACAATACCGACGGCGACGCTAGGCCTCCGCAAACCGCTGTGACCGCAATGAATCTTGGTGGTTATTTAATGGTTAATGCATTTAACATTTATTATTAACTGAGTGTGGGATTTTATATTTTTTATAGATATCTACCGACCGGTTGATGGATTTTAAATTCAACGGTTTTCACAAGATAAATATCGGAATTTGGTATAATTTTTCACGTAAAAATATTTCATTGATATAAGGATTGATTTTTTAACAATCACAAACTATATTTTTTCTTAATTTATTTAAGAATATGTAAAATATTTTTTAAAATTTTAATGTATGTGATTAATGGTTTTTATAGATAAATCCTTGTGGAATTCTATTGCATTTCGGTTAAAACGTATATTTTCATATTAAGTTAAGACACTTCGTCAACTTTTACTAAAATGACTCAAAGTCCTATGCGAACAAGCGCGCATTCTGATGTTTGTGATGAATATCTGAAAAATTGTTATATTCTATTTTCTTCTTTTATTTTGATCTTACACCCTGAACTATTTTTTTTATTTATTTTTGAAACCAACACAGCTATAGTTATAAACAATACATACAAAATAACAACAAATAACAAGACGAATTTCGGGTTTCACATAGGAAAAAAAATAGAAAAAACAAAAAGTACAGTTCGCTAGGGGTGAACTTACTATTAGAAAATGGAAATCAAGTTGTGGTAGAGTGGGGTTTGAACCTCGGACCTCTGGCCCGTGAGTCCGCAACACTAGCCACGGGACCACAACCCGATTCAAATTCAATTCAATATATTTTTAAAAATCGTATTCCTACATAAGTATACCCCTGTGTTGGTAAGAAGACCGGAGTTTGACGTTTGCAAAAATAATTCCATATTTTAAAAAAAAATATTTTATGTTTTGGAATTCAACCATAAACAAGTACCTAGGTACCTAGTACCTACTTAAATTCAATATTTGAATATTATCAATTTTTAGTTTTGGGATTTAATCACAAACAATTACCTAGGTACCTACTTATTAATGAAAAGTCTTTTTCTAAGATAATAGCAGGCAAACCAACGTTTGGACAGGACAACGTCTGTCGGGTCCGCTTGCATATATATATACATATAAACATTCATACGGGAATGATTTCAATCGATAAATGTCAAGAAACGATTCACGAAAAAATACGAAACACTTACTAATGCGAAATGTCTGTTTTGTTATTAATGTTTTTATTGAAAAAAAAGTTTTAACCTTGTGAGCCGATGCAGGAAGCAGGGAATGGCCAACCATGCCCTGGAGTGTGATTGGTCGGTTCCCCGGAGGGTGGAGGGCAAGTACCGTGACCTGCTCACCGCACTCCTATTCACTCTACTCCGGAAATCGGAAATCTCATAACGGTTTACTCACATGTCCCGATTTGCAAAGCTTTAGAAATTTTACCTACACCAACGAAATATTTCAGATACACGGAGACATGATATGTTAGGACTAATTTAACGTATGGAGTAAGGGCTGTTGTCGGATAAAAAGTGACGAGATCATTCGAATTTTCAATATGAAACTACGTTCTTTCAAAGCCGCGCCATTAGTAAATTTACTTATTTAACTTTTTGGACATGATGTTATTTGTATATTGTATGTTGGCTTACTGCCAAATGGCAATTTCTTCCAACCAACCAATAAATAAAGATTTAAAATATTAAGTAAAAAAAAAAAAGTAAATAAGTAAAAATATTATTAAGATTAAATAAAATTAAAACATTTTCCAAGGTTTTATATAACTAAAACACAATTACTTTTTGACGGGCAGAAAACGGCTCTTGAAATTTAGACTTAACTTAGGTACATTGCTACTCACATTGAGACCAAGTATGAATTTAAGTAAAATTTGTTCGAACGAATGGATCAAGAAAGTTATTAAATAAAAAACTTTAATTTTAGTTATTCATTATTATGTTTCCCTGAGTTATTTTTTTATAATATTTAAGTAAATAAAAAATACGTCTATAATTTTTGAGTAATGTACGCGTTGTATTGTAAACTACCTATTTATGTTAACATATTACAACAGAGATGAAGAACATTTAAGGGAAAGAGCTGAAACCTTTATTTATGCGATTTGTTGTAATATGTTAATATAAACAGCTCCCCAGGGAGTTGAATCCAGTCCTCGTCTACAAAAATTTGGACAAACTCAAAATATTGTTGATACCTATTTATGGTTAATATTTTTAATTTTGCCGTTTTTAAATTAAACCTTTTTTTAAATTCCGCTTCTAATGCAAAGTTATGTAGTTAAACTATTAAATTATTATTTTAGTTTGTACAAACATTTGCGTTCATACAAGAATTTTAATTTTGACAAATATGAACCAATATTTGACATGAAATCTGCTATATTGGAAGTATTTATATGTCTATTTGCGAATGAAGGTGGTAGGTATGTATACTCATTATAACTTCTTTACGCAGTGTTAATATTTATAAACAACCACTATTCATTTAACGGCTTTGTTTAACGGACACACTGATCCGATATTAAACCTTTTACATATAGGTATGTATCGTAATTTAAACTGTATAACAGGTGATACACACCTGACAACAAAGCATTAAACTAGAGTGACTTATTGATATTTGAAAACACCTCAAAAAATTCTGCCACATGCGTATCGGTTTTATTTCATCTATTCTATTGGAAGGACCCTTTTGATGTGTTTAGAAACTTTACCACCCGTGCGTAGTCATTATATTTCCGAACCTCTGAACATAACCTTGCCAGGTAGGACAGGACCAAACGGCAACAGGTGTCCTCCCGCACTAGAATAGTAGGAATATGGAATAATAATGTCCCGGAAGTGCTAATGGTTAGTAAGAGTGGATTTTTTTACAGATGGAAGGCAGACATTTGAGTAAAAACGAGAATGTTATTAACCGCTGGCGCTGGCTGTCTCCACAGGATAGAACGAGGGTTATAAAAAATATTGCACTAAACGACATACGAGGAGCTTATCACTTCCAAGAAAAACAAATTGGCCTCCGTGGTGATATGGTTTGGACGCTTGACTCACCCAAAAAAGATTCCGGGTTCGATTCCTGGTGAAGAAAATGTGTTTTTTTTCAAGCCTGCTTGTTCTATGCTGTAATTTACTACTGTAATTGGGCCACATGGGCCCCCATTACAAAAAGAAGTTAACATTTATCTTTATTAAGTTTTCTGTATGAAAAGCCGAATATTTATATATTTTTTCCTTTTAAACATGTTCAATTATAGGTTACCGACGAAGATACTTGAAATGTTCTAGCAAATATACTCATTTTCGTACACAAATATCGGTTTTTCTTTATAGACAGTCGAAGATAACTCTGTTAACTTTTCATTGTAATCGGGGCCCTGGCCTGTTGTGGTGCAACAAAAAAACAATTAGTAATATAAATTTATACATCCAAACAAAAACTCAAAAAGTGACAGTTTTTGTGAGAATATTGAAAGTTAAAGGGTGTATTTTTAAAAATACAATATTAATGATGCCAATATTAGTATTTAGGAGGCATATTATGTGTCGTATAGTAAAAACTTACTGTAAAAATCATTTTACGTATATTACTCATAAATTCTGTATTATTGCATTAAGTCACAGAATTCTATTTTACATAGGTACAGTAGTAAAAAAATATAATGATATGGGAAAAAACATTTATGGAGAAAAAAATTATCAAAAATTCAAACAGAAAGTTAAGAATTATGTGTTAAACAACTTAAAAATGAAACAAATATACATTGTTATTATTCGGGCACACATAATAATATGTTTATGTTAGCCCTATTTCAAGATTCAAAATAAAATGAGTAATAAATAATCGTAAAGTTACAGTGTAGCGGTACCTCAATTTTGTTTATTCTTGGAAACGCATTAACTATTACTGCCCAAATTCCAAAATTGTAATTTTGTAAAATCTATACTTCTAGTATATAAAAATGAGTATCAACATATTTAAAAAGCCATCATTTTATTGTCATAAAATAACCGAAAAAAGCACAAAATACTGTGATTTTCTTTTCTGTTTTAATGACGTTGGAAACGGGTGAAAGGACGCAGAAGGGTTTGATGTTTAATTTGGGTTACAATTTTTTTGTGGCCCCATCTGATACTTTGTTTCCCTAAATCCTGGGAAAAGGGGTCACTAGTCATTTTAGGAACGGTACGAAATTGAAAGGATTGTTTCCTGTTTACTTTCTTCATATGCCAACTGATTTCGGCTCATAAATAAACATTCTAACAAAAATAAATCAACTATATATATTTTTTATAAAGAGAAGATTTCAAACACTAAATGAAATTGATTCACAAGTTTTGAAATATAAAATTAAACCCCTATCCGCTAAAGATGGTGCATAGGCATTGTTAACTCTTACAGGAAGACAAGTTACAGAAACAGTAACATATTGCAGTGTACAACCAGCTTATAAACAAATATTTTATGCAGAGCTTTCTAAGAATCGAACCCGGGACCTCACGAAAGGCAGGAGAATGTGTCTATTACACTACGGGGGTAGCCATCGAGTCGAAAACACTCGTCTAAGATTCTGGTTCTTTTTTACACACATAACTGTATTGTTTACCCTCCCTAATACAGACAAGTAAAGATATAAAAATATTAATTAAATAGTTCCCTAGGGAGGAAATCCAGCCTGTCTTTAAAAATTTGGACATACTGAAAACATTGTTGATTAAACTTACTGGTATAAGGAGAAGTTTAAAAATGGAATGTTTTTTTGGCGTTGTGTGGCGGGTAAAATAATTCAGCCTGATGAATCTAATCCATATCAGAGAAGATAAGGTTTTATCTCTTTTACTTCACAAAAGTCAACAGATGGAGTTGAAAAAATGTGG
The DNA here is from genome assembly GCF_059751315.1 of Micrasema longulum. Lineage (NCBI taxonomy): Eukaryota > Metazoa > Arthropoda > Insecta > Trichoptera > Brachycentridae > Micrasema > Micrasema longulum. The sequence continues at coordinate 34,238 of NW_028279534.1, read as the reverse complement.
ATGTTTAAACATAGGCAGAATGGTAAACGTTACACAGAGTGTAAAGACCAGCCAAAGACAGGTCATAAGCCTTGTAAATGTCTAGACTTCCATATTACCTTCTCTATTGCAGTAAGTTTAGAAGATACAAAAGTAATCAATAAAAGAAAGTACAAATTCACAAAAACACATTTTTTCTGCGATTTAAATTCTAAATAACAATAACCGTATTTAAAACATCGTTTTTTTTGTATTTCATTTGTTCAAGTTTATTGGAGCTTATTACCGAATTAAATTATTTAATTGGATGATACTACCGAAGAAAATTTGTTGAATTAAATGTTTTAATAAAACGACACAAATATAATATTTACTACATTGTGGAATTGTTGAAAATATCCGGTACACTAGAGTGTTCTTCGTTCAATTCATGTTTTGAATAAACGTTGGTTAGGTTAACATATTTTATTCAATATTGTAGGTGTATAAACCAACGGTGAAGTTTTTTTTATTATACACTAACCGGAAATCACGTGAATAGACCTTCTTGCTTTTGTGGATATTAAAAAAGTGAAACTGTTCATTTTGCAAATCGAATAAAGGATGTGAGATAAAAAGTGAAATCCTGTTACTTCCTGATTATTTATGGTTTCATTCAAGTATATTGAACACGAGATGAAAATGAGCGCAGCTAGGAACGTACAGATACACATGTGAAATTATACTGCGTGTTCACATAAAAGTTGCGTCCATTTTTTTCCCAAATCTAGAGAACAGAGGACACAAGAAAAAAATACAACAACTTGGTCAATAATGTATTCTTCTTCATTATTTTACAACAAATTACCCAATAATTCATTGCATCTTCACCGTACACAGCGCGAATATCGCAAGTCGCTATATTCCCTCGATTGAACGCAAACAGAAGATATCGAAAGTGCTCACTTTGTCTAATTGACCTTCCATTTTAAAGGCTCGTAATCAAATAAAAAAATACACATAACGTAAAAGCCAAAACACTATCTTGTAGAACAGAAAATTTTCTTTCCAATAACGTCTAATTTTTATCATTTTGTTTTACTATTGGGGCTCATTTTTAAATTAGGAAAAAAGGGACTTAACTTATGTTGACACCTAATAGTATACAATAAATTATTCAAATCTAATACGTTTTACGTTTTCATTAAAAAAATAATAAGTAATTCAAAACAATATTTTGAGTTTGTCCAAATATTTGTGGACGAACCTGGAATTTATTCGCTAGGGATTTATTAAGAATAACATATTACAACAAAGACGGAGAACATTATAGAGAAGGAAATATTGAAGTGTAGATATTTACAGGACTGTCATTTGCTGGTTTCAATTAAATTCTTCCGTCAGCAAATTTTTGTGAAGTTAAAGAGCTAAAATCTTTATTGTTGTGAGTGATATTCATCTGACTGAATTATGTCACCTACATACTAGGTAATGCATGAAAACACATTTCAATAAAAGTTTCAGCTCTTTAACTTCACAAAAATCAGCGGCTGGAGAAATTGAAGAAATACGGATGTTCAAGTATGGGCAAAATGGTAAATGTCACTGTATGTAAAGCAGCCACTCAAACCAGCAAATGACTTTTTATTAGCCTTGTAAATGTACAGACTTCCATATTTCATTAACAAAAAATTGAATTAAAATTCCAATCTCCATTGCGATAAAAAAAATATTGAAAAATCAAGTTACCTTTTGCGTGAAGCATTTTGAGATGTTCTACGGTGAGCTGAAGAATCTCAGCTTTCTCCAGTTTCGCAGAACCCTGCTTCTCCAGTGCTGTCGGCACCAGCCGCTTCAGCTCCGAGAGGGAACAGTTGATCCTATCTCTTCGTTTCTTCTCTATCACCCCGCGCCTCTTCTTCCTTGACATCATCTGGCAGGAGTCAGCGTCTCCCGGAGAAGTGCACCTTTAAAAAAATAAAAATAAAATAAAATAATAAATAATATTTTAAAGCTTACGATTTTATGTTTTTAATATTGAATATGGAATTTCGAAAAGTTCTAGTTGTATTTAAGATTACAAATGAAATGTTTAATTATGTTTTACCCAAGAAAAAGGATTATAAAAAAATATGCGTTTAATAATATTATCTTAGTTATGTATTATCAAAATGAGGCTTTAGTTGATGCTGTTATCAAAATAAACAAATGATAATAAACTGTATAAAAGTATAAGAAACCGAACACTGATTTCAGTCTTCTGAACACTTTATTTTATTATTACAAAAATGAAAACCAAAACTTTGTGACCATTGTTTCGCCTTGTTAGGGCATTTTGACATTCGTTTGAAAATACCCTAACAAGGCGAAACAATTGTCGTGAAATTTTCGTTTTTATATTTGTAAAAATAAAATAAAGTGTTCAGTAGACTGAAATAAGTGTTTGATTTCTTATATTATTATAAGTTTAAATATGGAGTTCTACAAAATAAACACCAAATCAATCAACATATGATAATATTTCGATAAATGATTTTTTTCCCAAAATAATAAGAAAATTTATTGCGATTTCAACTATACAAGTATTGTAAATTTTATGTTTTTTGTTAAGTATTTTATAGTTAAACGTGAAACAATTATTTTTTTAAAAGATATTATGTATATAAATCTTTTATGCACTAATATTTTAAAAAAATCATACAACATTTCAAAATTAATATACATTTGAAAATTATTTGTACAAACCACATTAATTTTTATTGAAACGTTTATGTAATAGATAAAAATTAATGAATTCTACATAAAATTTTAAACAAAAAGCATAAAACTTTAAAACGCAAAATTTATCGCATTGTTTTTCTCAACTGTTACTAAAAATAGTCCCGTTATGATTTACATAAATTTGTAAATATTCAATGTTTCATTGTTTTGAATTTTCAGGCCAAAAACATTGGTATTACGTAAGTAGAAAAATAAATTAAAATATTATCTTATTATCATCATCATTCCCTTTCCGCACGTAATTGTGCATATGGCACTGTACACCAATCGCAGCGTATCTTAATCATTTTTTGTAAAATGAAGGTAATAGGATCAGTCTTACGCTTCAGGTACCAGTCCAGAAACTATGAAATATTCAAGTGTAAAAACACTATTTTAAATAAATAAATTTCAACCATTTCGGAAATCGAACCCGAGACCTCTTGCATGGTACACAAACGCGCTGACCATTACGCTGCGAGGCCGATGAATATTATTTGATGCGATACAACTTTTTAAATAATTTTTAAAATCTTAGAAAATATTCATCAACTCAAAAAAATATTTTTAAAATGACCAATAAAATTTGAATAAGTTAAAATGACGCATACTGGTCTTTGCTGGACTCCTCCGAGAAGACGTCATCGCAATCATCACTTTCCGAGTGCGCTCTCTTGCTAGCCCTCGTGGGGGGCGCCCACTGGTGGGGGGTGTAGCCCCAGGGCTCCGGGGCCGCCGCCCCGTGGGGCGCTGCCCCCGGCCCCGAGCCACCGTACTCCAGCGCGCCGCCCCCGCTCACCGGACGGAAAGCCACCTTTCTCGGCTTCGAGGGAATAAAAAATAACACAACCAATCACTTTGCAATAGTCACTTTTTAACTAATAATGCAATGAGTATTTCTGTCGATTGTTAACCACGGGCGATGATAATAATTATTATATATTTTTTTGTAATAAGTTAAGTATTTACTTAATTTTAGAATGTTAAATCAAATGTCAAGAAGACGTATGCCACCGTTTAAATTAATGAAAGCCACGCGGCAAGATGTTGGCACACTTATTAAAAAATATTTTCAGAAAAATCACAAATTTACTGAATAAAAAACTTGTAAATAATAAATTCTAAAGTCACTTAAAATAATTTTTTGTTTTAAAAACTTGTTATTTTTAAAATTGTTTTTGGTTCCGGAAAAGTTTGAATTTTCGCGGGCGGAAAACACTCCTATTTGCGCGCGTGTAGCGTGTGTCGGAGCAACGTGTCGACGCGTGCACGGGCGGTGGTCGAGTGATCGCTCGCTCCGACTCACGTGGCGGGACCATTCATTGATGCCCCGGGCTGCCAGTGTTGGTAGCTACTACGAGGGGATACTACGCACCGACACACGTACGTCAGTATTGTCCGATGCAACCACTACACGCACAATACCCCGATAAATGATATGTGAAGTAAGTAATATTTATGTGACGGGGGTGAGTTGTTTAGGGGTGAACTCGAGGAAATGCAGAGCGCTATTGACTTGAGCGTGAGAAGAAATCATAAACAAAGTACATCGAATTTTCTATAATTATTGCTGAAAACTGGCCGGGTGTGCTTTTAAGTACGGGGAAATATCACATAGGACCTACATATCGACTCTGGAAAGGAAAAAGTTAGCAATAGCAACTTTATAAAAGAGCCAATTCAAGTTTTTTTTACAACAAAAAAATCTCATACTTACGGTTTATATTGACGTGTTCCTAGATAATTTAATTAAACATTTAAAATTTGAGTTTCAAATTCATTTCATTCATTTGAATTAGACAAAAAAATAACAGTTGGATCTTCCGTAAAATGGTTACATGTCGCTTAGTAACTCAGCGTCGGTATTACAATAAAAAAAATGATGTCGGTTTGTTTATAAAATATTACCAATAATGTATGCATTGGGCCCCTTAAATTTAAATGTTAAATCCAGAAATCTTGCCATGCATATATTAATTACCACAGAGATGGATAGTCTGAGCGTTTACAGGATTTATGAACTGTCCTTAGCAGGTTTAAGTGGCCACCTGACACAATGTAAAATTCACCTTTCTGCCTATGTTTAATCATCCATATTCTTCAATTCTGTCGAATGTCAACATCCGAAAAAAACCTTCTATACAATTTGCTAAACCATTGTGGAAGAGGCAATGAAAGCAGCTGTTGGTTTATTAAATTGAAATTTTAACTTTTTACTTGATTATTGCATCAAATAGGTTTATCGGTATTAGCAAAACCGATAGGAATACCATCAGTCTTAAAGCTTTTCGGGTATGTGGAGAAATTGATTTCACCGTAAAAAATTGTAAAAAATGATATCCTCAACTTGATGAAATCAGTTATTATTTTAAAAGGCTTAAAGGTTCAATATTTTTCCTTTAAATTACTTATTATTTCTTTGAATTATCGCTTTGAAAATAGTAAATTAATAGTAATCTAATAAAACTTCAAGGGCTTTACTGATAAACTTGGTATACAGTTACGCCTAGGCATAGTGGTAGAATACGGACGGGAATACCATCCTTATTCTATAACTACAATAAATAGTATCAGCATGCAGTATTCTACCAGTATGCCTAGGCGTAACTTAATACTAGGTTTATAAGTAAGGCACCACATAACAATAATTATTGTATAAGGCCTCTCTTATAAAGCCTCCTCAAACCTCTACAATAGAGCAAGATTCTGGTACTCATATTTTGGAGATATGAAGAAAGGACGAAATTGATTTCGGTTATCTATCAATAAGATAAAATATCTAATTTTATATTTATATTATTATCAATTTCGACGCGTTACAGTGCTAAATTTAAATATTTCAGCGGTATTGTATTTATATAAAATTACACAGCAGACAACCCTATTTCGTCCGACCTTACATACTATAATGTAAGATCTTAACCCCCAGATTTACTTCTCGGGATTCTGTACAAGGTCGCTGTGACCCACATCAGCTGCCGGCAGGAAGCGAATCTGGGACACCGGAAGTACTGGTGTTGCTGCACCGCTCGCCGCATGCAGATGTCTGATCTGCACTGTCGTGATCATACTAGGATTTAGGAGAAAGTTTGGGGGAAAGAGTACCTAATTGGTAATAAGGGTTTGACGTGTGGCATAATAATGTATCGAACATATTGATGGCAATCTTTGGAAACACGTGGGGTATTTTTTCATGAAGTCGTTTAAAGAATTGAGTAATGTGAAGGTTATATACCTATTGGGAGTTACTGATTGAAAACTAAATTTAAAATAAAAATACCTACACAAATAAATAAAGTGTAGCGGGGATTTTTTTGAAAAATATATGTAAATCAATAAAAGTAGTACTTTATATAATTGGTATGCATATTATTTATATTCTTATGTATTTCATTGCTTTATATTTGTTTTATTATATTTTATACTATATTATTTATGTTTAAGTAACATGTATTCTTGGCACATATATATATACTTAATATTTGTTTAATAATGATTTCTAATTTCTTACATTTGATTAGCTAGGCATTTATAATTAAGTAGTTTTAGTTTTTCTTTTTTACGTTATTGTTTTATTAGTATAGGACTACTTATGCTCTAAAGATAAAAAATCTCCATCTTAGAACAGGCTGTGCCATATTAGATGGAGACTATCATAAACAGAGAACACTCCGTTTTCATTTTACATTAATTGGTTTTATATGGATTCCCTGTTATTAAGTATGTATGTTATTTTTTTGCAATAAATTTATAAAAAAAAATAAAAACAAAAATAAAAAACTATCTCAATATATGAAGGTATTGGAAGCAAAGATAGCGACCTCCAAAAAATATTTTTTTTGGTTATGATGTCATTTTGTAGTTTATGAACTTATAAGTTGAGTTGAAAATGTAGTTTAAAATCATACTTCTGATGGTTTAAAAAGAGTGTTAAGCAAACATAGCAATATCCATCAGCCATTTTATTCGACCCATGACAGGCTTAAGATTTAAATAAAAAAAAAGTGAAAATAATTTTTCTTACATAAAGACTCTCTTTGGCATTAGTAGAGCAGTTTTTCTTGAAAACACTAAAACAGAAGTTTGTTATCTTTGCTTCCAATGCACTCATATGTTTGTAAGTTTGTACCTATTTTAAATATGGTGTGATTTGACGCCAGAAATTTTAACATTCAGTAGGTATTATTGATTAATTATTTGCATGAATATTATCAATCGCCCAATATGAAGCGATATATTTTTTAATTGAATAAATATAAAACAATTTTGTTTTCAAACACTTATTTTTTATTTTTTCTACCGACGGTTTCAAGGCTACACAAGCTTTCATATCAAAGTATACTTAACTAATAAATCTTATTCTTGTGATTACTAAACAAAATCGAATAAATATACATCGAAATATATGGAGCTAATAAATCAAGTCCATTTGTCATGTTGTTTTGAATTTGTAGAAAGAAAAAATTATATAACTGTTGCAATATCGACAAATTAAAAAATAAAACGGTCGGTAGAAAAAACAAAAAATAAGTGGTTAAAAACAAAACTGTTTTATATTTATTTTATTGTAATGAATAACCACAAAATTCGTGCTTCAAATAATAATTAAAGGTTATATTTTTTGTTTGAAATAGTAAATTATAAAAAAATAAGCCTAACTATTGTAAAAAATTGGATTCTAATCAGAATAGAGATATCCGATTTGAAGGCTACAATAATACATAATATAACCTATAACCTAACATTCACCATTCTGACCATATTTGAACATCTATATTCCTTCAATTCTTTCATCTGTTGATGTTTGTGAAGTTAAAGAACTGAACACATAATTTATGCAGGTGAGATTCATCTAATTGAATTATTTTACCTACACAACGCCTGAATTTTTTTTTTTTTTTCATTATTTTTTTCAATTTCTATACTTCTTCATGGACCAGGTGGATTTATCAACAATATTTTGAGTTTGTCCAAATTTCTGTAGCCAAGAACTGGATTCAACTCCCTGGGGAGCTGTTAACATTAACATATTACAACAGAGATGAAGAACATTGTAGAGAGGGTAATATACTTATTCCTTCTTCATTCTGTCTATCTCGCTATTGACTTTGTTTCTTAGTACCTTGTTATTTCTGTATTCCTCTGGAGTGGGACTACTTCTGTATGTATATCAGATAGGTTTATTTTTTTCTTTTGTCAAGTTTTTTTCGTCCTCACTACACCATGGCTTCATATTGGTTTTTGCATTCATATTTATTCCTCTCTGTCCTAGAACTTCGTTTGCAGTATTATTGATGTTAGTTTTAATATTTTTCCAGGCATCCTCTTTATTGTCGCTTTCCATTATTTCCCTAAGAGTGGTGTTCTGTCATTTTGATAGATTTAAGGTTGATTTTTGTAATGAGTTTTGGTTCTTTATTCCTCCATTTTGGTTATTTTAGTAACAGTTGACATGGTACTAGATGATGGTTAGAACCTATGTTTCCTGAAGATAGTTTCCTGAAGAATTTTTCTGCTTGTAATATTGTAGTCAGTTACAAATTTGTCCCCTCTTGTGTTTTCAAAAAAACATCTGTGTTGCATCTTATGTGGAAAATATGTGCTACAAGTTCTTATTTTGTTCCTCGCACATATATCTATAAGCATTGCATAATTATGGTTCATAGCAGAATCATTGAATTTTTGCTTAGTATCTTCCAGTACTTTCGTATTACGTATTTGCGTTTTTGTATCCTGTAATTTTGTGTAGAATTCCTCAGGTTCTTCCATCGGCTTTGTTATGTTAAGACCATATACACTTATGATATTTGTTAAGATGTTATCAATTCTCAGCGATATCTTAAGTATTATATGGTTTATGTATTCAATACCATCGATGGAGTCTTCGTACTTTTCATGCAGGAGAATATCAACACCTGAGCACGCTCTTTGGTGTTTCTCTTTTCCACAGTAAATTAAAATACAGTGTTCATGTTTCGAGGTTTCTTTTGCCTTTCTATTTCGTTTCTGATATTCCACGAATATATATCTTATGATGATCCAGTTCTGCAATTATGTCCTGTCCTCTTTCCATTCTATGACATTATATTCCTGCATGCTATCCTAGTTGAGTTTTGTTTCCGGAATAGTTGTATCCTATTTCGTGCTTTGGTCTGTTTTGGTGATCTACCGTGTTCCGAGGCTTGGTTTTCCGAGCTGTGAACTCTTTTTTTAAATTAGGCAGGCAGCTGACCTCACCTATCAACCTTCCACCATTTGCATCCGAGCTTGGGACCAGCAATGGCGAAGAAAAATTAACGAGTTGATAATTTAATTTACTTTGATTTTATAACAGCATCTCTGATTTGCCGGTTTACACGTTAAAAATACCAACGAATTCTAGCATATTTTTTTGTTGTATTTTAGAATTCATTATTACATCTTGTTATTAAAATGTATGTGTTTATGTAAAAAAAAAATACTCGAAACTTTTCATCTGAAATTAAATAAAATATGTTTCTTTATCACTCGAATTTAAAAACAAAAATGAAGCCCTCGTGAAAACTTATAATTTCCTTTAATACTGTTCCTACTTATCCCATATTATTAATATTTCCATTCACATTTCTTGCCACCCCTTGGGTCTTTGTTCAGCTTTATTTATGAAAGTTTATATTACATAGACTACGGATATTTCTATCCGTCAGACTTTTTGTTTGGAATTCTACCACTTCCGTATTTAACCCTTCATTCCTTTGTACGCGTTCCTTAAAGTTGTCTATGCTTTTAAAAAAATATTGTTTAATCTTTTTAAAATCAAAATATATGCTGCATCAGCGGATGTGTGTACTGTATACTTAAAATATGAGAATATGAGATCTGGGTGTTTAATTAAACTAGAATATTAAAGTGTGTGCATTAAAATACAAATCTACTGAAGATTCAAGATTTGCTACATTTATAGGGGAGGGGGGCGACTCTTTGTCTCTGAATAATCATACCGTTTAGATGATGATTTCTTTAATGTATGTAGCACAAGACCATTCTAGATGTAGAAATACTGTTATCACCTTCCCCAGCAGAACGATTGGATTTGAAGTAATTGACAGACTTAGTACTTATAATGAACTGAGTTTAAATACATTTTAATTTTAATAAGCAGCCAGCCATAGAAAACTGATACTGAGATAATAGCACTTTTGTGAAAAGAGTGAATAATAAAATAAACACAAGAGTTGGAATGTTTTTAACTTTGAAAAACGATAAATAATGCATAAATTCTTTTTTTTTTTGTAACACTAAAAAATTGTTTAATTATGTAGTTGACTAGTTGAAATGAATTCTGAAGTCGGGTTGACCCCACAACCTAAGATGTGGATTTTTCAATAAAAGCAGCCAGCCCTACTAAAACTCTGATGTACTATATGTTTTGTCATATGTGTTCAACATATTATTTTATATTTGTATAAGGGTACTTAATTGTAAATAATAACTTCATTGATTTGTTATAATAACCTATAAAAATAATTGACAATGTGTTAAAGGAATTTTGCAGAATACAGCCAGATAATGATAATATTGAATGATACCTCATTCAAACTTTGAATATATTTGCTGGTGTCATTTTGTATTAAAACATATTTTTATTATAGTTATTTTTATATGAATGAATTTGTAAAATTGAAAGACTTTTGTATTTTTCCACTTTAATTTATTTAAAAAAAACTAGATTTTTGAAGGAAGAATTGTTTGATAATTTGCTTAAGATATTTTCAGCAAATTGAGAATTGTCGTTTTTGTGATCGACACTATTTTCAGAATGTGATTATTAGCGGCTTTGAGGACTTGGATCAGCATGGAAAATACAGATATACACCTATTGTGAAAGAGTCGTACAACAGCATATTCTAAACTTTGATGTCTTAATTACATTGTTTATGTCATTTTCCTGTTATTTCTGTATGATTTTTAATGGCATTGTCATATTTGTGTTTGTATACCAAACAATTCACCAAAAACAATAAAAAAGGAATGGCCCACGCTCAGACGTTTAAGTCTTTGTGGGCATTTTTTCCAAATTTAAGGCTATGTTTATTTTTAGAATATGTATTTTTTCTCTTTTTCTCTTCTAATGTTTAATAAATATAATGTATAAAATATGTAACTTAATACATGCATAATATGTAACAGTATGGAAAAATAAACAAAAAAATAAATAAAAAATACAGTTTTTTGTATCAAAGTAACCTGGCTATTTTCAGCAGAACATAGAATTGACCTAACGGCACCCAATAACACCAATATTCAAAATTGTGAACTAGCTTCTTTCTGCGTAACTACGTTTAATTAAAAGAAATACAAATTTATAGAAAATAGGCTAGTATTTGTTAGAATACGGAAAAATATAATCTTTTTTATGTGTGAACGAATGCAGCTAAATAACTTTATGAATGAAATCAATTAGTGATCTAAAAAGAAAAACAAAATGGTATTTTATAATTGAAATAATTTAAAACATATTTGACAAGAGAATAATGAAGTATTTACGTAAAAAGGGCTTATAAAGTGTAATTGGTCCGCTTTACGAACATTTAGACACACTGAAAACATATTAGAATAATTTAGTATATTTAATTTGGTGTGTCGAAATTCTTAGTGGGAGTTATTTGTAATTTATTACATAAATAAAAAACGAGTGATAAAGATATTTTAATATACGAATTTTCAATACCGATCGACCGGTTTGTCGCTTTTGTGATATCTTAAGACCAGAATAATTTAGGTAATAAAAAATGCCGGTAAACAAATTATGAACAGCGTTTCATGCTAGAAATGAAAGTAATTTAGATACAAAAATAAGGCGTGAATTTTTTTTCCGTGCATACAAACAATGTGGGGTGATATCAAAGACACATAATATTTTAAAGAAAAAAACAAGTCTAAAGACTAAATGTAAACTTGAATTTATCAAAATACGGAATATTATAAATACACATATTTTATTTTATTTCATCAGATTTTTAATGAAAAATCGGAGCTTTTTTTACATACTCGTATGTACATTGTGCATCAGGAATATGAAAATAATCGTGTTTTTCACGCTTTACTTTGTGTGTTGACAACGGAGGCGAGGCAGACAAACTAAACACAATAAATGGTTCGAATTGATTACAAAGAGATAGAAACATTAGTATATTTAAGACGAAAATAAAAATCCTTTCTAGTATTTTCTTTCCCACGACTGGATTAAAATTGTTCCATTTTTTCCAACTGTGTAAATGTAGTCTGAATGACTTACTTTCGACCACCTTTTCTCCCACGCCTTACAATGACTTCGTTTCTTTTCTAAGATGTTAAAAAAGACAGGTAAAGGATTCTGGTTCATTTGACCGCGAATGTTATTTGGCAACTCACTCGGAACAGGTGGTATGCGGCAGGTATTGCATAGTTACCAGGACGAACACCATAGTCGAATCTATTGATACTTAGACCAGTGAATCAAAACGCATTTCGGAAAATTTTGTGGCATTTAGGTAAAGAGGTACAAATCACTATTAGCTGATTGTGCTGGAAAACCACAATGTTTCTTATCGATTAAATTGATTGACATTCAATTCTGGGTGCTGCCTAGTTACACTTTTTTCAATTACGGCTGAACTGCAAACGCATTTCGTTCTTTAAATTTTATGTAACATAAACAGAATACCATTTTTTTTCAAGAAACGACTTATAAAAAGAAGCTACGTAGGGAAACACCTTAAATTAAGAACGAAATAGATAAAGCGGAAGTAACATTGTGTTAATTCTCATATTGTTTTTTTCCTATTTTTGCTATATTTATTTAAGTATTCTATTTTGCTTCTCACCTCTCCGGCTATCCCTATGCAAAAAAATGTTAATCAGTCTCTCCGTTGAGAGGCGAAGGAAACACAAACACACTTTCGCATTTATAATATTAGTAGGTGATTCATATAGTGCCATTTTTGTGAAAATCGCCTAAAGAGCGCTCTACAATAAATATCCGAACATCTCCCAGTTACAGAGCACATTGATGGTTGGGATTCTAGTACCCCATTTTCAATTATTTAAATATTTGATAACCGATGTGACGTAGATTACAACACGTCTTGCAGGTAAAGAGTGCACGGACGGTTAGAATTCTAGCTTTAATTTGCTATATTATGCTTCAGTTGTCTGTCTAATCTAGGTAAAAATAACTTTAGTCTAAAAGCTATAATAAATCACTAATCAATGGATTTAATAAACCAAAAAATCTAACTGATTAAAAAATATAAGGTTTTTTACATTATATTCCCACGGTAAGAACTAGAAAATTCAACAAAAACAATTTAAAATAAGGGAGTTTTAAATATTTTCACTCTTCTCAAGGTGCTTCTAAATAATACGAGAAGTTGTAGTTCATATTAACAAAAGAGTGTCTAAAAGGAGGATCTGATAAGACCCAGCGTAGGAGATAAAAAGGGAGATTATGTTTTTTAAATGTTTTCCTGGCGTATTTGCTCACAATATGCACACAAGAATGTTTCTTGTTTACTTTAAGGGTGAGCTTTTGTAATACACTTGATTTCTATTATCAACAAAGCCACAAAAAACATGCAACAAAAAAAATACTTATGCTATCTTACGCACGCTGCTTACGTTAGATGCACTTCTATATCTAATATATTTTTTTATTCAAAGATATTTTCATTATTTTTATATTTTTCATATTTTTTATTCATTATACATTTTTTTGCATTTTGCAATAGGTGTAGGCATTTACAGGGCTCATGACCTGTCATTGGCTGATTTAAGCGCTGCAACACATTAAGATCTGAATAACTTTCCAGGGAGGAAATCCACCCCGTCTGCAAATATTTGGACACACTCAAAACATGATTGAATCTACTAATTGATAAAAAAAGAGGTATACAAATTGGAAAATAGTTTTTAGGCGTTGTCTAGTGGGTAGATTGGTTCCGCCGTATGAATCTCACCCACATGATTCAGGTTTCAGTTCTTTTACTTTACAAAAGTCAACAGATAGAACAGTTGAGGAAATGTGGATGTTTAAACATAGGTAGAATGGTGAATGTTACATAGTGTGTAAAGTAGCCACTTAAACTAGCCAATGACAGGTCATAAGCCCTGTAAATGCATAGACTTCCATATTCTCTTCCAAAATTTTTTTTCCTTCTCTGTTGCAAGATTTAATTCAATACAATTCAAACTCAGTCCAAAGTCGTTATTTTTAAATTTCTGAAATGATATATTATTATTATTATTATTATTTTATTTTTATTTTTTTCATTTAAATAATAAAATAATACATTTTTACAATTTAAAAAAAAAAAAAAATATTTTTACTAAAGCTAAAATCCCACCAAGCCACTTTCTGTAGCTTTTTGGTGGAGATTATATTTATACTAACTTACTTAATATTATTTACATTTATAAAAACAATTAATAACACATGTAAATTAACAGCTGGAAAGATCAGAATAAACATGTATATACAAGTAATTATATATAAATTCATTTTTGAAATACAAGAAAATATATTTACACATATTTCACATATAAACTTTAGATCGCGTAGCCACTTTCTTATTTTGCTCTTGTTACAATGAGAAATAAATTTAAGTTCTTTCGGCAATAAATTAAAAATGCTTAAATATTTGAGAGTTCTATTACCATACTTGTGTAATGTTATGTCAATCACAAGCCATACACATATTTCTTCTTTTGCAGCTTCGATTCGCAAATAACAATCAAAGCTAATTTATATAACAATGGCCAACAGTTCGAACCCAACCGACAGGTAATCCGTCAAAGAAAACTGAATACAACTGACCTGGGCAATCCCGAAGTCCTGGTCTGCATCCAATTCGTCTTCCTGGTCACTTCCAAGGAGATGGATTAACTGTTGACTCTTCTTTTGAATTGAATTTGAATTTTTACACCTTCGCGATTATTTCGAAGAAAGGAGATTACAAACTCAGTGGCGTGCCCAATATGGCGAAATTTGCAACACACATTTTTTTTTGTATATCCGCCCGTGTGCAGTCACGGAAGACCAGGCGAGCCATCTATAGACGCCCATTAAAACTACGTATTTGATTAACTAATCAAATACGTTGTCCTTTTCGGTTGACTTCATATTTTCTCAACAGATGTCACTGCCGGGACGAATTCGAACCGATGGCCATTACATACTGCCCGCCTTGAAAGTTTGCAGACGAAACTTTCAACAAGAAAATTGAATAACTTAATGATTGTTTTATTTAACGGTATTTACATAAACTATGGCGGAGCATGAACAAACCGCATATAATTGCAATATAACCGAAGCATTTAGAACTGTATTCATAATAATATTGATCATTAATGCAATGATACTAAATATGTGACATATTGAAACAAGCGGAATTGTCCCAGAAAATCGGAAACAATCGAGAGAAAACAAAAAATAATAATCAAATGAACTAGCCTAAACTCAAAGAAAAGCGTATGCTATTCTTTAAAGTATCTCTTTACTTAACAGTATTTTCAATAACAAGCTTAATTAAAAAATAATAAAGGTAAATTATAACTAAGATGCCTAAATAAATCTTATGTTACTGAGTTGGAATAGGGCACAGTTTGACAACTGGCCGTTTGATTCTTGCGGATTGTGTTTTGACTAATGCAACTCTAATAGTTCCATCAGTCCCCGGATACACCTTTTCAATCCTCCCAAGAGGCCAACGAAGTGGTGGAACATCATCTTCCCTTATTAAAACTACCGTGCCTATTTGCACTGGGTTTTCGGGGGTACACCACTTTTGTCTCATTTTCAAAGTATGGAGATATTCTATTCTCCATTTTTTCCAATAAGATTGTACTAAACTATCTAATAAATGTTTACGATTTACGAGACTAAGACGATTTTTAAGCATATCGGGCGCGGGAAGATATTGAAGAGGAGACGACATCAAGAAATGAGCAGGAGTCAGCACCTCAGGATACGGATCCTCGGATAATAAACAAAGAGGTCGTGAATTAAGCAATGCTTCAATCTGAGTTAATACTGTTAGGAGTTCTTCATAAGTTAATAACTGCCGCCTACCACTCGATATAAATGTGTCTTAAAACTTTTAACGCATGATTCCCAAATTCCTCCAAAATGAGGACTATAAGGGGGAATGAATTTCCATAATATGCGACGGTTATTGAGTTCATTGCTGATAGTAGCTTGAAAGTCTGAAGATGCGGTTAAATTATAAATTTCATTTAATTGTGTCTTGGCACCTATAAAATTGGTTCCGTTATCGGAATACATGTTAGACACTGGGCCTCTGCGAGACAAAAATCTTTTTAGAGCCGCTAAAAACGTGTCGCTAGATAAATCTGAAGCAAGCTCAATGTGCACCGCTTTTGTTGTCAAACAAACAAAGATGCAAAGGTAAGCCTTTTGAGAACGCTGACCGCGTTTACGAGTCAGAGTAATGTTGATTGGCCCAGCATAATCTACACCCGTATGAACAAAGGCCTTTGCTTCTTGGACTCTGTACGTTGGTAAGTCTGCCATTTTTGGCCATACGTAGGTAGGCTTGACGCGAAAACAAAATATACACGATTTGGTGCGTTTTCTGATAATATTTCGTGAAGAAAGAATCCAATATCTTTGTTTTATTAAGGAGTTCAATAAATTTGGGCCTGTATGACAATTGGTGCGATGATAATGGTCAATTAAAAGGTTTATAATGTGACCTTTCTTTGGTAGCAAAGCCGGATGTTGAGTTTCGAACGGCAAATTGGAGTTGGACAATCGACCTCCAATGCGAATGATTCCCTTCTCATCCATAAAGGGATTTAAATGTTTAATGTTAGAAATTACAAGACCCTTGTTTAATAAATCAATTTCCTTCCTAAAACCTTCTTTTTGCACTTCACATATCAGAAAATGTTCAGCGAAATTTAAATCAGAAGAATTGATTTTTTCGGAACATGGTAACAGCTTTGCAAAACGCAGAATATATACAATAATACGTAATAATTTATTCCAGTCGGAAACCCTATTTGCTAAAGACAGTAATATAAAAGATTCTTTAATTACGGTGGTGATCAATGTTTTAGAATTAAATTCTGGCGTTTCCTCGTAAGCAGAAGCAGCAAATGGCCTAATCATCCATGACTGAGGGGGTGCGCACATCCACGATGGTCCATACCACCAAAGAGTATGCATCAATAATTGAGATGGCAAAATGCCTCGAGATAGACAATCACTAGGATTTTCAACACCAGAAATGTGATAAAAACATTTCGAATCTAAATTAGACTGTATTATAGCCACTCTGTTAGCCAAAAATACCGACCAGCGATGCGGAGATGAATGAATCCATGATAAAGCTATCGTGGAATCAGAAAAAGCATATATTTTGGAAATCAGGTAACGCGGAGTATATGTTTCATAAACATTGCGAACGATTTTCGATAAAAGAACTGCGGCGCATAATTCTAAACGTGCTAATGACACCACTTTGACTGGGGAAACCTTAGATTTAGAGCAAATCAATCGCATTGAAATATTTCCCGTTAAATCAGTTACGTGTAAATATACTGCACATCCATACGCTTTCATACTTGCGTCGCAAAAGGCGACCAAGTTAGCTGTGCAATTAGGTGTAATATTCAAATGTCTTGGCAATCGTAATTCCTTCAATAAAGGTAATTCATTTTTTAAATTAAAGTACTTTTTTACTATTTGTTCAGGTGGAGTATCGTCCCATCCTAGATTAGCATTCCAAAGTTCTTTTATAAGTATTTTTGCGTATAATATCACTGGAGAAACTAAGCCAAGTACATCAAACAATCTGGCAACGGTAGATAATATAATTCGTTTTGTGCATTTTTCTGCACAAGGGGATGTAGTAAAACAAAAAATATCTTGTGTTGGATGCCACTCCAAGCCAAGAATTTTTAAATTATCATCATCTGTAAAATTGACAGGTGTACAATAAGCTGAAGGTAAACTTGAGAGTAATTCTGATGAATTGCTGGCCCATTTGACCAAATCGAATCCACCAGACTTAAAAAGGTTAATTGATTGATTTGCTAGCTCAATTGCTTCGGAATTGTTCATAACAGAGGTGACCAAGTCGTCCATATACAATTCTGATTCGGCCAATTTAGCAGCCGCAGGAAAGTTATTTCTTTCGTCTAAAGCTAATTGTCGTATGGTGCGCATTGCAAGATACGGACTGGACTTGAGTCCAAACGGAACGCGGGTAAATTGAAAAGATCTAACCTTTTCGTTAGGATCAAATCTATATATGATTTTTTGGTATTTTCTGTGATTTTCAATTACACCAATTTGTAAATACATTTGTCTAATGTCAGCTGTAATAGCGACAGGCAGTAAGCGGAAATTTAATAATAATGTAAACAAATCGGCCTGTAAATTAGGGCCGGTAGATAGGATGTCATTCAGTGACAACCCAGAGTGTGTTTTAGCACTTGCGTCTAAAACAATTCGTACCTTAGTAGTAATTTTATCTTTACGAATTACAGCGTGGTGAGGTATAAAATACCCACATTCTATATCTGAAGTAGACGGAATTTCTTCTAAATAGCCGTTTCTTAAATAGTCTTCAATAATTTCATGATAATCATCCCGAAGGGTGGGGGCATACTTGAACTTTCGTTCAAGAGTGAAGAATCGACGGAGAGCGACCGTGTAAGAGTGACCTAATTCATCTGGATTTTTACAAAAAGGCAAAGATATCGAATACCTCCCATTTACACTGCGTAAAACTGTAGCAGTATATGCGGTTTCGCATTTAGTTTCATCGGGGCTTAAGAACCGTTTAACGGGCATTTCTTCACATTCCCAAAATTTTTGTAAACATTTTTCTAACCCCTGAAGGGCTAAAGCGGAAAAAGAATTAGGTTGAAAATCGGAATGGTAAGGAACTTTCCCAAGTAAGACATATCCGAAAGCTGTAGACAAGGCAGGCGGGGCATCTGAACCAGATTCTATTTTTTCTCCAAAATAAATATAGGGAAAAATAGTCGCACCTAGAATAATGTCCACGTTCCCAGGTATGTTCCATGTTAGGTCGGCGAGGGGAATATTAGCGAGATAATTCAAATCACATTTTTCAATAAAATGTGAAGGCAACTTATCTGTTATGCAGTCGACTACTAATGCGTGAATTTTATATTTATTTTTTGGAACCATGCGTGATTCAATGTTAAAATAAACATACCCATGTATTTGTCGTGATGTCTCTCCCACACCTTTCAAGAAGGAGTTATTTAGTGGAATTATATTTAAATTTAAAGATTTACAGCAATCGACTGTTATCAAATTGTTTTGCGACGCGTTATCAATTAGACAACGCACTACTATTTTGTTATTATTGTTATTTTTATATGCAAAAACTTGCGCGGTAGATAGTAAAATAGCGTGGCCAGGTGAAGAAGACAGTGTATTTGATCGCGATGTTATGAATGTTAAAGGCGATGTACTAGTAGATTCAACACGAGTATTCCGAGAAAATGAGTTATTTTTGCCACCTTCCTTTTCAGAATCAATAAACGCATTTGATGCATGTTCCCCATTATTAGAATTTGAGGCATGTTGCTCATTACTACTGTTCGTAATACAATTATTAGAAGAAAATTCAAAGTGTAATAATGAATGGTGTTTCTTTTGACACTTTTTACACGTATGTTGAGATTTACACCCTGCACTGGTGTGGGCGTAACTCAAGCAATTAACACAACCATGTTTTAATTTTATAAAATCAAAACGACCCTTAACAGGCATATTTTTAAATGTGAAACAATCATAAAGATTAGTATGATTGTCTTTGTTACATAATAAGCATTTCTTTTCCACAGTAGATATGAAAGCCTTATAGGTTTTCTTATTACTGGGCCCATTCGGCTCCGCATTAATAGCAGCCCGGGAAGAAGAAGACGAGGAAGCGGAAACATTTGTTGTCCTTTCCAATATTTTTACTTGGCCTTTTAAAAAATCTGTGAATTCTTGGAAAGTGGGCAATTCCTTATCCCGCATTTGCATTTCGAATTGTTGCGCTGTTTGAACATCAATTTTTCTTAACGCGCAATGTAAAAATATAAAATCCGCCAAATCATTTATCTTTAATAATTTTAAAGCGGCGACGCTAGAAGTATAATTTTCACAAAAGGTATTTAAGTTTGCGGCAGTATTATTTACTTGCTTTATGTCGAGAATGGTTTTCAAATAAAAAATTCCCAGTGACCTTGAATCCTGGTATTTTTGAACTAAACTATCCCAAAGAATTTGGTAGTTTTCTCCCGTGGGAATAACGCCGGAAATTATATTCAACGCGCTATGCGTCAAATTTGAAATTAAATATTGCACTCTTTGCGAATTCGATAAATTGGTATTAAGATGAACATTGGATTTAAAAGATTCGTAGAAAATAGACCAATTTTCTTGTTTACCATCAAAATATGGGATTTTTAAAACCGGCAAATTTATATTACATTTTTCTCTAGAAGTAGTTATATTCATTTTGTTTATTTTATTTCTAGCCCTGATAATTCTCGAATGCATATCCTGAACTACTCCCAGTGATTGAAAATCAAGCGAGTTTTCGGGATTAATTTCCAAATTTATCTGATTAATAAGGTCGATCACCTCCTCGTACTTTTTATTCAATTCGTCGACTGTTTCCGACTCCGCTAGGAAATTCTCATTTGTTCTGGAATCGTTTAACGAACTAATATTTAACGATAATTTATAAATTGCATTTATACGTTCAAAAAATACCTCTCGTTTCCCTATGAGAATTTTTAATTTTCTTGCATTTATTTCCGACATGTTTAATATATGTAAAACGTATTTGTAAAACGTACGCTAAATAAGTGTTCCACAGACGTGCGGTAGGTATTTAATTTCATTAATTAAATATGTATAAAAATAACTTAATGTCACACGGTACGGTAAGAAATAAATTTAGAAAGCGATAATTGATATGAATTTTTTGCAGAATTTATTTATTCTGGAGTTGAAGTTAATAAACTAATTTTGTATTAAATTTGATAGAACAATAAATAAATTTACTGGAATAATCCAGTAACTCGATTAGGACTATTTATGTCCGGCGAAGGACCATTTTTTGTGTAATGTTATGTCAATCACAAGCCATACACATATTTCTTCTTTTGCAGCTTCGATTCGCAAATAACAATCAAAGCTAATTTATATAACAATGGCCAACAGTTCGAACCCAACCGACAGGTAATCCGTCAAAGAAAACTGAATACAACTGACCTGGGCAATCCCGAAGTCCTGGTCTGCATCCAATTCGTCTTCCTGGTCACTTCCAAGGAGATGGATTAACTGTTGACTCTTCTTTTGAATTGAATTTGAATTTTTACACCTTCGCGATTATTTCGAAGAAAGGAGATTACAAACTCAGTGGCGTGCCCAATATGGCGAAATTTGCAACACACATTTTTTTTTGTATATCCGCCCGTGTGCAGTCACGGAAGACCAGGCGAGCCATCTATAGACGCCCATTAAAACTACGTATTTGATTAACTAATCAAATACGTTGTCCTTTTCGGTTGACTTCATATTTTCTCAACAGATGTCACTGCCGGGACGAATTCGAACCGATGGCCATTACAATACTTATAACATACTTTTGGTACTACCATTGATAAAGACTATTCGATTTTTTCATGGTTTACTCACGAATTTAATATTTTCGATCCTTTATCGAGGGTAAACTAGGTAGGTAGAATAGGTAGGGTTGTTCTAGGGTACGGTTGTGATAGTCATCGTATTAGAGAAACTATAAGGAATAGCGGGAAGAGTGCAAAAGGAGTGAGCAATGGCATGCCCGTCTGAATGTTTTTCGAAATATTGCGTCAGCCATCGCGTGACACCAACGTCTGCAGAGGCCTACATTACTTTGTTGCAGTAAAAAGTTAATATTTTTATTCGATTTCTTTTTATAATTTCTTTTATATGTGTACAGATAGAGTAATGAGTGTTTTTCCTTGTTATATGTTTAAAATTAGTAGTTGAATAGCGGTAATTACGTTGTACGTAAAATATTTTTGTATTGTCATGGCGGTTGTTTTTTTGCGAACGAGTGCGATGGGCACTGTCGCAACCGCCCCTGGGGTGTGGTAGGTTGTGACATTTTTTTTTCTTTCTTATTTGCTTCTATGAGTTAGCCATTGTATTCAGGGACAAAATTTTACAATTTATACGTGACAAATGTACACTTTACTATATAAAACACATTCCTTTCAGCTAATTGGCATACAAACAAAATTAATGGCAATCAATAAATAAAAATTGTCACAACCGTACCAATTCTACCCTACTTGTGTAATGCCGTATTCAAAATGAAACTCGTCAGCAAGTTGATTGATTACCTATCATGATCCAACTCAAACACACTAAAAAGTAAAACCATAAATAGGTAGAACCACAGGTTGAACGGTATAAATATATTAGGTACTGTCACGAGAATACAGTAAATTTATTTCAAGTGCTTTGTTTATTTTGACCACACTAGTTTATCGATCTTCCCACGCTTTTGACGCCGATAAATTCATAATCGTATTTACTAAGTCATTCCCTTTGCATTTGCACCCCTTTAAACCAACGAATCTCACGTCGAAGCACCGTTGCCATTAATGTACAGAATAAAGGCTTTTGATCTCGACCAGCAAGCAGGTGTTAACTGTATAAAACATTAAAAAAATAATTTTCATTTAAATTAAAACAAACTACATGACCAAAACGAACACAGAAAGGGCAAACTTCTCGTGTTTGAAGAATAGCTAGTTTTTCTTTTTTTTTAAAATTATTATTTCCGTGTTTCTTGTTTTAGATTCGTATTTTCAAACACAGGTAGAGTAAACATTTGCATAGACATCAATACATTAATTATTGAGTCTTTTTCAAAAATCAAAATGAATCGGAATTTGAATTTGAATCGGGTTGTGGTTCCGTGGCTAGTGTCTCGGACTCACGGCCCGAAGGTCAGTGGTTCGAATCTCACTCTACCTAACTTGATTCCCATTTTCGAAAGTGAGTTATTTACAACTCGTTGAAAATAACCCTCAAAATGAATTATTTGGGTTAATGTTTATTTATTTAAAAAAATAAATTATGTGCAATGTATTTTAGTTTGGTTTTAAATAATCATTTTTTGCGGTAGTTTTATCGACGAAGGTTTAAGGGTTGTCATGCCGTTTGATAATAGTACTTCTTCACTTATTGACTGCGTTGCAGCCTCCATAATCTATATATGATGTTGATTGCCGATTTTAACAACGTACTACTATTCCATACAATATTAACATGAAATTCAAATGTTAATTCAAATTAATATTATACTCAAAGCACTAACCCGGTGGTTATTCATTATAATATAATAAATACAATCAACTTTGTGTTTTACCACTTAAGTTTTCTACCGACCGGTTTCAAAGCTACACAAGCATCTTTATCAAGGTATACTTAACGAATGAATTTTTTCCTATTTTATTTTTGTGACACCTAAATATTAAATGGTTGATACGAAAACACAATTTATTAGCTCCATCACTAATGTTATATTTAGTTATCACTGTAAAAATAAAATAGAATAGAATTCATTAATTAAGTATACCTTGATAAAGAAGCTTATTTATTTATTTAAAACTTCGAGTATAAAGTATAAGTACTTTGGCGGACTTATTGCTAAAAGCAATATCTTCCAGCCATCCAAAAAAACAGACTGGTCAAAAGAAAAGATTGGTAAAAAATTTGTACTAAAACAACATTGATATATATCAAAAGATACATAAAAATAAAAAATAAATTATTGATCGAAAATAAAAACTGTTTTTTAATTGGGAGATAAGGCTTGCATATATCAACATGAATAAAGTATAAAAAATGCATTACATAATGTAACATAAGATAACATTATACATATTAAATTATGAGGACGTGGGATTAGATAATGAGTTTGGAAGGAGAGAGAAAGAGGAACTAAAGAGAGAAAAAGGGATAAAAAAATATATTTGAGAAAAAAAATCAGTAAAAACTTGTGTTGCTTTGGAACCGGTAGGTAGAAAAAATAAAAAATAATTTGTTGAAACCAAAGTTGTTTTATGTTTATTTTATGTAAAAAAAAAATGATTTGTTACTTATCTTATTTTTTTTTAATACTGTTGAAGATCCTTAAGCTCGTAATAAAAACAAAACTCAAAATGAGGAAAGTATATTCTAGTGTTTAAACTTCAAGTTATTCTCTGCATATTATAATAATTGAATGTACTTTCCTCACCTTGACTTTTGTTTCTTAGAACACGCTATTTGAAAATCGTAATCGTGAGTAAATATAAAGGGCATGTGTTGCGTTAGGTTCAAAATTTTACCGACATTGTAATAAATTGAACCTTTTTATGTTTGATCTCGTTTATCAGAGTCTCTATTATCTACCCCACAGTAGCCAGGTGCGATGCGCAGTGCAATACCTGCAGCCACTGCGCAAACCATGAGGAAGTTGCTGTCAATGTCCGCAAAATGGGCAGATTTCAGTTATTCTTTCTACTAAAAAAATAGAATAAAGTGTTTAGTAATGAAAGCACCCACTTCTTTCCCGAAACAGTTCATTAATACTTGTGTCTTTCTTCGGTTTCGCAAATTCATTATCAAATTTTTAAAGCCTAATTAAGCGAAAATTTACTATTTCATTACAACCAAATCGCGGAAATAACAACACAAAGAATCTTTAAAAGTTTTCATTGTACCAAAACACATGTACAAATACACATGGTCAGTACAATAACCCTTTTCTAATTTCCCAGTATAACAGTGTTTAGTAAATAAACCATTGATCAAAAATGACAAAAAGATCAATGATATTTTTTGTCGTTGGTACTATACCTTGCGATCAGCGATACGGCGCTCTTACGATTTACCGAAATTTTTTTTTTTTGATGCAAGTCTCAAATTTTAAATAAGTAAGTTGGAACTATTAGAAATTGGGAATCAATTTGTGGCGCGGATGAACCGCAATTAATGTGGAACAACCCAGTTTCATGGAGAATTTCAGATTAATTGTACAAAAAATCAGATTATTTATATTTTAAAAAATGACAAATTACATGTCATTATAGTTTAATGATTTTGCATGGATCCTCG
Source organism: Micrasema longulum (assembly GCF_059751315.1). Lineage (NCBI taxonomy): Eukaryota > Metazoa > Arthropoda > Insecta > Trichoptera > Brachycentridae > Micrasema > Micrasema longulum. The sequence continues at coordinate 9,346 of NW_028279534.1, read as the reverse complement.
ACAATTAGTGTAAGACAGAAAATATCTTTACGTTTTGGCGGTAAAAAAAGGAAAAAATATAATGAAAATAACAATTATATGTGATAAAATTGATAAAATTAATAAAACGAATGAAACAAATTCTAATAAATAATAAATGTGCTCCTTTAAAGCAGCATTTCAGTTTTGTTCCGGACGTTTTTATTTTGTTCTAATTTAAGCTATTGACTGCGACATTGGCATCACCCCATCTATGGCAAGCCGGGCAAGCGCCGCACCGCACCGTGGGAACGTTATAGCAGTTTTGTCTCACACGCGTCCTGCACGCGGCTGAATGAAACAACATTAGTTAAAATATTGTGTATTAGAAAAAGACAATGCTATTTATGGGTGTCGACTATATAAACGCCCAAAAGAGAGAACATATTTGATTACATGGGTAAAAAAGAGATGGATCGCTTTCCCAAAGAGCTACGCGATATAAAATGCGCTGACGAAGAGGGAGATAAAAATACATAGGGTAGTTTTTAGCTAATTTAAGTATGAAAATTTATTTTTGCAATCATATTTAGGGTGGATTTGATAGTCAATTTTAAAGTCGTGTCAAAACTGTTAATTGATAAAAATTGCGTTGTTTTAACATTTTGAATAATTATCATTTTTCAAAAAAATATAGTTTTTAAATTCAAAATAATATTTTTAAGAGACGGTTTAGTAGGAAAAGATGTTAAAAGGAGAGTGAATGCGGGCAATACTATGTATGTAATCTGAATAATTCGGTAGTCAGATGGCCGAAGGGACCATATGTAATTATCAAAAATGTTCAGGAGGGCTGAAATACGACTCAATTTTAAGACAAACAAACAAACAAAAATATTTTTGTGTTACTTTTCCATTATAAATTGCCATTCTAAATGATGCTGCTTTTTTCCATGTGTATTTACTGAAATATTTATTAAAACATTTGAAAATTAAAAAACAGGAAAAAATACAGATGGTCCGTCCGTTCTGCCATCTGAGTACCGAACTGTTGTATATCGTTTATATCAGGGGCGTGTATATAAGCGATTATTCGCAGCTTACCATTATATTTGAATAACCATAATAATGTTTAACTGTCATTTTATTAACAGAAAAACAAATAAATAATTACTATTTATTTCAAATCATTTCCACCGTTTGTATCTGTATCCTAATACAAATATAAATATTAATAAAGCGTGCCCAGCGGCTGCGGTGAGCCAAGAAACTAGTCGATTATTTCAGCTTATTTTTTTGCACAAACAAGTATACTATATTTTGAATGTCTTAACCCCAGTGCGGGTTTTTTCCCCTAGATTAAACTTGCAGATTACACAAATTATTTGAAGATTCTTGATTTGGAAAACCGTATTTCAAACATTATTTCTTAAGGGCTATTTTTCTTTGAGATGGCACTTTTGATATACGACCATTTACTTTCATGCATCATATTGCGGGACATATAGCGCTCGACACGGCCGTTTTTAGCACTATTAATTTCTAGAACAATTCGGCCATTATTATTGTGTATTATTATTGTGTTTGTGTCCCGACGCAACACGGATTTTCTAGCGAGTCGAAGCAAGTTCACAGACATGAGTCGTTCCTGATTGTGTCGCTATACACTGTGTCTCTGTCTTTAACAAATGTAGGTATGTATAATGTAATTAATAAATAATAAAAAAATAAATTAAAGTAATGGATAATATATCTATATAATAGAATATATCGCGTAGTTACGTCGCTTGAGTTGATTTCATGGATGAGAGTTGTTGTATCACACAGAACTACAGAAAAATATCAATTTATAGTACATATTACTTACATTAAATTATGTACCTTCTATGTAGGTACAAATATATTAATTTTTTTATAGCTTTCCTGTAAATAAACCCACTATTCGCCACTAGTTTATACATCATAAGTTATAGGTGGGACAATATAATTAATTTGGGCTATTCTGCCAACCACTTGTAATAGAAAGTATTGGTAAAAAAAGGTTTAAAAAATATTATTCCTTTTAATAAATTTTTTCATTTTATGTTTATCGTACATTTCAATTTGTGTTTATTTATCCATTATAAAAAGCTTGTGTTATCATTTCATAAGAATGCCTTTTAACTTATGTAGCTTTCTAACTAACTAACTAACTAACTAACCATCACGCCATTTCCCCGGAGGGGTAGGCAGAGAGGATATAACGCCACACCACTCTGTCCTGGCACACTTCCTTTGCTTCCTTCACATTCACACATCTTCTCATGCACGCACGTCGATTATTCCGACTTTTCACATGACCACTTTCAAGAATTTGTTGTACTTGATCATGCCATGTCTTTCTCGGCCTTCCTCGACTTCTACAACCAGACACATTCGCATCATAAATCTTTTTAGCCGTTCTTTCATCATTCATTCGCTCCACATGACCGAACCATCGCAAAAGACCTTTCTTAATTTTGTCGATAATGCTTAACTCAGCCTTGCATTCTGCTCTAATTTCGACATTAGGGCACCTATCATACATTGTTTTTCCGCACATTCGCCTGAGGGGTCGCATTTCAACAGCATTCAGTCTACTTTCGTCCCTTTTTTTCCAACTCCATGCTTCGCTTCGTTGGTACCAGAACTCCATTATGAACTGCTAATTTAGCCTCTTGCGATAGACACTTATTTGCTACGACAGACTTTAAGGCACCATTAACTCTGTTACCGGCACTAACCCTCCTGTCAATATCCTTGTCCATATTTCCATCTCTAGTAAACATACTACCCAGATATACAAATTCTTCGACCTGTTTTAAACTATCTCCATTTACTACAATCTTACATTCAGTCATAGTTACATTTCTTTCAAAGACCATGACGTTCGACTTTTGCACATTCATTAGCAAATCACTCTCCTTGCACACTTCGTAAACCTTTGTAACCAAGGATTGCAGTTCCTCTTCGCTGTCAGCTAGGAGGACTGCGTCATCGGCGTACAGAAGGCAACTGACAATTAGATTACTCATTTTCGCTCCCACATCCATACTTTTCAATTCTTTCATACATTTATCCATGTATATGTTGAATAACCACGGTGACATTACACATCCCTGTTTGACTCCTTTAGGGATGTCAAACCAGGAAGTTAATGACCCATTTACCCTTACACACGCTACACTATATTTGTACAAAGAAGCAATAGCGCGGACAAGGTTGTCACTCACTCCTGTAGCTTTCTAATAGTCAATATTAACTTATCACAACAGAGATGAAGAACATTTTAGAGAAGGTAGTATAGAAGTCTAGACATCTACAGGGTTTATGATCTGTCATTGGCTGGTTTAAGTGGTCACTATTTGAACATCTATATTCCTTTAATTCTTTCATCTGAAGATGTTTTTGAAGTTAAAGAGCTGTAACCTTTATTTATGCGGGTGAGATTAACCTGTTAATATTAACAGCTTCTTAGGGAGTTGAATCCAGTCCTTTTTTTTTTTTTATATGCCTCCACTCGTTTGCGAGTGATTTTGGCTCTTCGAAACAAGAATAAATATATTTAAAGAATATACGCTTCAGTGAACGACAAAAAAAACCCATACCCACGAAAAAATATAATATAATGTGAGGTAGTTAAAATCAGTATGAAAGAGTTATGTGACAATAAAATATTATTACCGTCTAAATTAAACGTAAACATAACATGAAATTTTGGGCCAAAAGTAAAGAGGGACATTCAATTAGACTTATTATTTAAATTTGGCAAATAATATTTAACAAATTCAAATATTTTTATTATTTGTCCTTAAGAATTTAGTCAGAAGTAAATAAGTATCCAAATCATTCTGGGCGAGTAAAAATTTTACGTTAAGAGGGAACGTATTATATTCTTCACAAATATTTACAAGGAATTCGCTTCTTTCGTAGAGGGGACAAAGATTGTCTACAAAAATTTGGACAAACTCAAAATATTGCTGAAAAATCCACCTGGTCCATAAAGAAGTATAAAAATTGAAAAATAAAAATTTTAAGCGTTGCCTAGTATATAGGTGATATAATTCAATCAGATGAATCTCACCCGCATAAATAAAGGTTTCAGCTCTTTAACTTCAAAAACATCAACAGATGAAAGAATCGAAGGAATATAGACCTTTTCTAGACCTATAAACATTTTTTCTCCGAATTTCAATAATTTCCTCTTCATAAAAATCGTTCACATGTTCTATCAGTTCCATAATTTATAAAAATGCACACCCAAACCCTCTTCGCTGGCTGTCAAATTGTTTTGCCGCAATTTTGTTATTTATTTAGGTTATGATTATGATTAGCATTAGAAGTAACTGCTAATAACAGGAAAACCAGCGTAGCGCCGCGATTAAAAACGCTATCTTCATCGGTACATATCGAGACGGTATAAACTAACATATATATTTTTAAACGCAAATGTGTCTACTTGTATGAAAATTAGAAGAATCTTCGTAGGTAACCTGTAATTGAACATGTTTAGAAAAAAAAATGTGATCATGTTCTATTTATCATATTGAAAACTTAATTTTAATTTGTGGATAAAATTGAAGATAAATTTTACCTTCCCGTTAGAATACGGACCTTGCTCGCCGAAAAGCGCTTCTTGGCGATGCGTGATGGTGGAATAGATGTTTTGTTTTACTGGACTAGCAGTTCTAATCAAGACTTTACTCATAGATGGTGAAATAAGTCCTAATGATGAGGATATAAGATATAACTCCGAAACCGGTAGACGTATAACTAAAAATTATAGGGGTAAGTACAAATTTATAAACAAATAGTTAAAAACATTTTTTTTTGTTTATTGAAGAAATAAAAATGAATACAAAATATTTATTACATTACAGATTTTGATTTTTCGACAAAACGAAACAGACTCAATTGTTACCGTCATTGATATTTTTGTTTGTCGTTAACCGATACATCAACCCATTATCAGTACAATAATAATATGTGACTGATTATTTCTGAAAAACATTAACAAACCATAACTTCACTAAACTTTACCTAGAATCTATTAGTAAAATCGAATAATTGTTTGAAGGTGTCACATTATTTTTATAATCATAATTTTGAAAACATAATATAGCTTTCATTCTTGCTGTTATAATAGAAGGTTACATTATTGCTTTCAACTGTTAATCTTTTATAAGTTTATTTTGTAATTTATTTATTATGTTATGCTTAAAATATTAATAATCAAATATAATATAAACAATCTATTGTAAGACGTCACTCCCCATTATGTACATAAGAATTGTTTATTTCTTTTACGTAATAGGAAACGTTAATGTATTAAATTAATGTAAAAAATGTATTAAGTTGTAATATTGTATTTTTATTTGTTATCTGAATAATGAAAAAAAAACTACGATAGTTATTATTTAAATTATGCAGTAACATAATTTTTTTACAGTATAAATATGTATGTTATGCCATCTAGCGATATATAGAGAAATCTTTAAATCAAAGCGAACCATTTTTTTGTAAGGTTTCCAAAATTCCTGGAAATATTAAGTAAGTAAATAAAAACAGGTGAGTAAGGCATTATTATTTTTGAAAAAAATATATTTAAAATTGCGTTTAGTGGTAATAGTAAATTTTTAATCGGTGGTAATAATATTGCATATTGTCTGGAGCAGGCGTATACAGTTAAGCATTTAGCCATCTCTTGACAAAACAATCAAAGCTCTTGTGTATTTTGACAGTAATGTAGAGATCTGCAGAAAATGAAAACTGGCGGCGAGTGCATGAACTACAAAACATCAACATTTCCTCGCCATTTAATATTTTCATCCAATGGCTGATGCATATTGTAAAAGAGAGGCTTTTGATTCGTCTAAAAACAGATATGGCTGTTCGCGCTGGAGTTCTGAAGGAAACGTTAAGAGAAACGAGTAATTTTGTCACAGTTGGTAACATCGTTTATCAATCGCTTGTAATGTTATGAATAGGATTCTCGTGTCAAACGCGGTTTGTGTTTCTCGCGTTGTGAGAACCAGCTGTTTTGTGTCGTAGTTTTAAATACGATAGTAAATGAAAGCATTATCTTTTTCAGTTTCGTAACATAAACTATAAGTGAAATTATCGATTGCGTTTATTAAATTGTTTCGTGTTAAGGTCTATGGTGTTTAAATATAATTATTCCCCCTGGTGAAATGTATTTTTTGCTTCTAAGGGTGCGGTGCGGTTCTAACTGAGGGATATTTTGTTTGAGAGGTAGGTTAATTGAATATTGCACGCTTTATCATAAATTGTCTTTTGAATTTGATAACTATCTCTAAGTATTATAATTTTGTCATTTAAACAAATATAAGTTAATTTTTGGAGGCATGCAGCGAATGTTTTTCTTTTAATGTTTTTATCTTAATTTTAGTAATTTTGTAAGTGATTATTCTAGATCAGTTTCACATGTTTAGTTAAAATGAAACCAGATTTTTTTAAATTTATTCAAGCGGGTAGGTAATTAAAATATCTCATTTTTAGTTGGATTCTCATTAGATGTTTTACAGTATTCACGATTAATTTGCTTTTCTATATTTCGTTATTAAACGTAATACGAGATATAATAACATGATAGGTATATAGATTTTTAAATACTAGTATGTAACCTGAAATTATTATTCGATCGAAATAATTTGAGCTTTTAGCTTGATTTTTTTGTATTTTTGATGTTCAGAGTAGATAATATAAAACAATTGTTCTTATATTACGTTTATGTACCAATTAATGTCAATTTACGAAGTTACTTGTACAACAGAATGCTTCTCTTACTTACCTGTTGTGCAATGAAAGATGCAATATTTATTGCATGTTTATTTATTTAAACACAAATGATTTTTTATCGAGATCGTTGTAAAATAATCCAAGAGCGAAGTACATGGGTGCTTTCTTATAAAAGTATTATTAATTTGCTAATTTAACTTATTTATTTAAGTTCGAATTAATCATTTATTCACCTGTGATTCTACTCCAAAGGGCCAGTAGCACCAAAATAAGTTATGTAAGTAAAAAAGTTCAAACTTGAAAAAATGATTGTTGCGTTTTTGTCAAAATGGATTATATTTATTAAATGGATAACGTTTGATACAACAACGTATTTGACCCATTTTGACAAAAATGCAACAATAATGCAACTGGCCATAAGGGAAAATCGATCAAAACGCAATAACACGTTCAACATCTTGTAGGGTTAAAAAATATCATTATATTTTTATAAATATCAAAATATTCGGTATATATCCGATATAAAGATACCCATACCAGAAATTGATATTTATTTTGTATAAATGCTAACCAAAGGGAAATGGACGCTAACAATACAGTAGAACTCCAATTATCCGAACTCCGACTATCTACATCACTTTTAGAATTTCAAAAAAAAAAAATAAGACGGAAAAGTACTGCGATTCGCCAAATAACGACTTGGCTGCCCGAAAACAGACGATGACAGTCAAACAGTTTACCGTGAACGAGACAGCAAGCAATGACTTTCATTTAAAGTACCGCGAAACCGTCCAATTTTGCCCTGGATGGATATTTTGCCCAAAAAGTCTAATCTATGATCAACCTTTAAAAAATATATTTCTATTTGATATCGGTAAATTTGGTACATTAAGGACGAAAGTAGATTTATGTCACTAACTTCCCTCAGAAGCTTTAGTCACTAACTTTACTCAGTGGCTTGTCAGAACCTGTCAAAGTGCGCGTGTAATTTGCTGCGGGCCAATTACGACTCTGTATTTTTCAATATACTGCTCGATAGCAAAGACAAATGTAAGTTTTTCTTGTTGCATAATATAGACAAAAGTTTTTGGATCATTTCCTGTTTATATTTTGTGCTGTGAGTAGCTTAAATCAAGAATTATGACGATGGGCAAATAAATAAGCATAAGTTGAGCCCCTGGTTTGTCAATTTTGCCCAAACGAAAAAATGTGTTAGGGTTGTTACTTTCTTATTTTAATAATTAGTTTTAATTTAATTACAACTATTATGAAGATTTTGCACACTTTGGTATTTTAGATTTTCAAAAATATTATCATTATTGTGGATAATTTAATTAAATTCTTCTTTGCCTTTCTTAATTCATTTGATAATGTGTTTTTATATTCCTTATATTGCTTTTTAATAGATTCTGAAGCATTTCTCATTTTTTGTATAGTATACAATTTGTTTCTATATTAGACCATTTTCATTACATCTGGAGTTAACCAGCCTCAATTATTATCCACCCCCGAACGATATTTTTTCACTTTCGTAGCTATGGACTTAGATTCCGAAATAATTTATATTAATTTAAAAATTGATGTCTAGTTTTTACCTTCTTACTTGTTCGGTAACTATATTCCTGAGACAGTTATTATTTCTCACAACATAGGTATAATGCCATTTTGAAAAATGTGTGTACCTACCTGATATTAAAAGATGTAATATAGGTAATTGATTATTGGCATGTGTACTTAAATAAAACATTTCTTTAAATAAACAAGATTTATTAATTTTTCTTAAGTTATCTACCAGATTTTGACAACCCCAAGGCCTATAAATTGCTTGTATGATAACAAGTAAAGTTTGGCGGGTAAATTTGCTTAATTGTTTTGAGACGAATATTTTATTAGTTAGCCATTGAAAATATGCTCAAACGACAATTTTGACCTTGAATTAATAATTCAATAAAGTAGTTCTTAGACAAGAACGTCATATGAGCTACAGTTCAACAAATAATGGTTGCGGCCAAACATGGAGGAACATGCTGGTAATTTTGCCCGCCATCAAAATTTTAAATTTCTTGAAATCGCATTTAAATATGACTGAATTTACAATTGCAACCCAATTCAACGACAACCAAGGCCATTCTTCGTAATTAAAAAGTAAAGCACAAAAAACATTTTTTTTAGGAAAATCAACATAATTGCAAAAAAGCGGGCAAATTGGACGGTTTCGTGGTACGGTACGTACATACTGTACTAATGTATTGCCTTTTCATTTAAATAATTAAAAGTTCATTTTTCATTTCCAATCATGCATCAACAATGTTTTGAATTTGCTCAAATTTTTGTAGACAAGGACTGGATACAACCCCCAAGGGAGCTGTTAATATTAAAATATTACAACAGACATAAAGAACATTTTACAGCAGGGAATATAGAAGTCTAGGCATCCACAGGGCTTATGGCCCATCATTGGCTGGTTTAAGTGGCCACTTTACACACTGTGTAACATTCACCATTCACCAATCGCGATATAAATTGAATATTTTAAACGACTAACTCAATTTTCGACAAAAAACATTTCTTTTTTGTATGAGTTAAACCGATAGGAAGACGCACAGTGTTA